>NC_057737.1:24034532-24214279 GCF_004010195.1 Chiloscyllium plagiosum | reverse complement strand
TGCACGCAGCAGTCCCCTGCAACTGCAGATTGCGGTGGTTCACGGACTCCCAGGCCAACTGCTTGTTCTGTGGCGCTGTGGAGTCCGTGGACCATGTGTATATTGGGTGTGGGCGTTTGCACTCCCTTTTTGATTTTCTTAAAAACCTTCTCCTCTGTTTTTGGCTGCACTTCAGTCCCACGCTCCTGATCTTTGGGCACCCGGTACGGAGGGAGGGGGGCTGGTCTGAAGACCTCCTCGTGGGTCTGCTCCTGGGCGTGGCCAAACTGGCCATAAACAGGTCGAGGCAGCGGGCCGTGGAGGGGGTCGTTAGGGCCGACTGCCTGCACCTCTTTCGCGGTTATGTTAGAGCCCGGGTGTCCTTGGAGGAGGAGCACGCGGTGTCCACCAACACCCTGGCGTTGTTCAGGGAGGCAGCGGGCCGTGGAGGGGGTCGTTAGGGCCGACTGCCTGCACCTCTTTCGCGGTTATGTTAGAGCCCGGGTGTCCTTGGAGAAGGAGCACGCGGTGTCCACCAACACCCTGGCGTTGTTCAGGGAGAGGTGGGCGCCGCTGGGAGTGGAGTGCATTATTTAGCTGTTCTAGCCATTTAGCTGCTATTAAAACTCTAACTACCAAATTAAAACTATTAACCGTTAAAGACCAGGACAATTTTTATTTATCTCTAAGTTCCCCGCTCCACACCCTGTGCTGACAAAGATGCCACTCGGCTTTTCTGATTTCTGCTCTTCCCAAACTGGTGCCAGTTTTCGTGCGCTGTTAAAATGCCGTTATCCTCAGTGTCTCGAATTTACAGAAACCACTAAAAGCGTTCAAGTCAAACAGGAGCAATCCCTCTCCGACAGCACCGAATTCTCCCCAAAGTTCTAAGTTTCCCACTCCGTTCATCACCTCAAATAACAGTCTGACCAGTGAACAATGCCTCGTCTATTTTGCAGCCCTGCAGCGAATTCAGGTTTTCACCATATGCCGTCTCCAGAATCGTTGGGAGTCCATGGAGTGAGTTCATACTTCAAGGAGTCCCCTTTTCTGTACCTTTAAATTCCATTGTGCTGCCTTCCACCAGCCTGCTCCAAACACTTGCATATATATCTTCATTTCGACACTATCCTCCTTTGCTTGCTGCCCCAAATTCAAATTCTACTGCCCCCATTGAAAAGTCTGTCTTGTTTTTGCAGCGTTCTCCAATTCTTTAGTTCCAGATCAAGTCCAGTTCCAGACCAGGTCCAGTCTTCCTGTCAGACTGGAATCCAATCATCTCAGCAATACAAAGCAGTTTGTGGGAGTGGCGTTTTGATTGGTACCGGGCCAAATCTTAACAATTCGAGCTTCATCACATTTGCAAGGATGCTTGAACACCTCCCTATTCACATGTCTCTGCATCAATTCATCCAATGCCATCCTCTCTACAAAGTGAACTTCACCCCACACAAACAATCTTAAACAGCATCTCCTTTCACCAACTAGTGAGTAAACTCACTAACCGCATACGAATCCGCGCTGGGAACCTGAAATCCGAAACAGGTACGAAAGACACCCGTCATGTGTCACAGAAGGTTGGAAAGTGAGCGCCTTTTGTAAAAAAAAACTCACACAGAAACTGTTTTCAATGTGTTTTTTTATAATTTCAAGATGCCTTTTAAATAGTTTATTTCTGTAATTGAAAAACTGAAGTTTTCCGTAAAGATAAGCCGTACTCCTGCTGTCTGAAAAAGATCAGGAATAAGCAGACAAAACGATAAGGAGAAATGTGGAACTCCAGCTAATATCACAATACAAATAAATTGATTAATGGCAAACCTTAAACCAGATAGTAACATCAGAGGCATAATGTATAGGCATTTTGTGCGATTTAGGCGCTGTGGCTTAGTTGGTTAAAGCGCCTGTCTAGTAAACGGGAGATCCTGAGTTCGAATCTCAGCGGTGCCTTTGTCTTCGAATTTTAATTAATCTCTTCCGCAAAAGAAAGCATGAGATGATACATTTTAATGTGAAGAATCCAAAATAAAGAAACAATGGAATATTTTCTTTTAAAGGTTGAGTTTTCTGCGCGAACGAAACAGAAGGTTTCTGACAAGTGTAATGTTCATAATACAGCTCAGAAGCAAGTTGAATGTAGAAGGCACAGGGAAAATATTCAAAACATGCGTCATTTACAGTGCCAAAAACAAAAGATTAGCGCTAAAATATAAGACTAATAAATAGCAATAGCGTATGCAAACGAATACTGGCTAATTTAGGAATCAAAAATGATATATTCTTCAGGAAGCTATCGGCATGGCAAGATTCGGAGATGCCGGTGTTGGACTGGGGTGTACAAAGTTAAAAATCACACAACACCAGGTTATAGTCCAACAGGTTTAATTGGAAGCACACTAGCTTTTGGAGCGACGAGCGGAGCGGAGCTTCCAATTAAACCTGTTGTACTATAACCTGGTGTTGTGTGATTTTTAACTTGACATGGCAAGAGGTATTAAAGAAGTACTTTGCATTTGGCATCATTAGAAAAGGTGATTCTAACTATGGAACGGTATTTGGTTAGGTAAAACAAATCCGGAGGAATTTGATAGCTTGGCAGTTCTTAAAATAGAAACGCACAGAATGTCAGGGATAAACTGTCAGGACGAGGTATTAGTGAGACCAGACTATGCAACCCCCCTCCCCCCATCATTCCGAGTTGTCTTTATGGAGAGAGACTGAGCAGTATAGTTCTATACACTCTGGCGTTTCGAAGAATGAGAGAAGATGTAATTGAGGTATAAAAGATGCTAAAGGGGATTGACAAAGTAGAATTGGAAAGGATGTTTACTTATGTGGACCATAGAGTGAAAGGTCATAGTTTTAAGAGAAGGGGAGCAGATTTAAAACAAATGAAGCAAAACTACTCGCAAAGGGTCATGAATCTGTGGAATTCACTACACTAGAGTATGGTGGAAACTGATACATTGAGTAAATTTAAGGTGGAGATAAATAGATTTTTGATGAATGGTTTGAAGGTGAATAGGCAGGAAAGTGGAGGTGAGGCTTAGATGAGATCAGTCATGATCATATCAAATGTCACATGACACCAGAATAGCGTAAAGTGTCAACAGCTGAATAATAAATGAAGGGATAACCTATAATCTGATTAATTGAGGCAGAGAGATAATTGCAAAATATTAAAAATTAGGTGGAGAGAATTTTTAAAAAATCTTCTTTTTTTTTTGTAATTCTATATCTGCCTTAATTAATCAGACTATAGGTCATCCCTTCAATTGTTATTCAACTGTTGAAGCTTAAATCACACTGTCTGACACTCTTGATCACCTGAGGAGACCTATTATTTGGGCCTGTTGTCATTCCAGGCACGCCATTTGTGTGATCTTTTGATCTCTCTGATTATAAAGTCTGTGCCTGGGTGCTCACTTCACCTGATGAAGGAGTAACCCTGTGAAAGTTTGTGATAGCTTAATAGTTAGGCCTGAGGGAATATTGCTGAACAAAGAGACCTTGGAGTAGCGAGTTTTGAGAAGATTTGTAGCTCATGTTGAGGTTTTGGAGTGCAGGTTCATAACTCCTTGAAAGTAAAGTCGCAGATAGATAGGATAGTGAAGAAGGTATTTGGTATGCTTGCCTTTATTGGTCAGAGTATTGAGTACAGGAGTTGGGAGGTTATGTTGCAGCTGTACAGGACTTTGGTTAGGCCACTGTTGGAATATTGCGTGCAATTCTGGTCTCCTTCCTATCGGAATGATGTTGTGGAACCTGAAAGGGTTCAGAAAAGCTTTACAATGACATTGCCAAGGTTGGAGGATTTGAACAAAAGGGAGAGGTTGAATGGGCTGGGGTTGTTTTCCCTGGGGCATCGGAGACTGAGGGTTGACCTTATAGAGGTTTATAAAATCATGAGGGATATGGATAGGGTATATAGACAAGGTATTTTCCCTGAGGTGTGGGAGTCCAGAACTAGAGGGCATAGGTTTAGGGTGAGAGGGGAAAGATATAAAAGAGACCTAAGGGGCAACTTTTTCATGCAGAGCATGGTGCGTGTGTGGAATGGGCTGCCAGAGGAAGTGGGGGGGCTAGTACAAGTACAACATTTAAAAACCATCTGGATGAATATATGAATAGAAAGGGTTTGGAGGGATATGGGCTGAGTGCTGGCAGGTGGGACTAGATTGGGTTGGGATATCTGGTCGGCATGGATGAGTTGGACCGAAGGGTCTGTTTCCATGCTGTACATCTCTATGGCTCTAAATAAACCTGGTAGACTGCAATCCGGTGTAGTGTGACTTTTGATCTTGTCCACCACAGTCCAAAACCGGCACCTCCACATCATGACCATATGGAATGACAGAGCCGACTCGAGGAGCTGAAATACCTACTCCTGCTCCTAGTTCTTATTTTCTTTATGTAAAGGTTGGTGACTAGAGGACATAGGTTTAAGAAGTTTGGTAAAAGACAGATGTATTTGTTTCCTATTATTAGTCATAGGGTCATAAGAGATGTACAGCACTGAAACAACTCGTTCATGCTGACCAGATATCCCAATTTAATCTAATCCCATTTGCCAGCACTGACCCAAATTTTGGGAGGAGATTTGTAGCTCAGGTGCTCGTTGTTGTGGTTGTGTCCGCCGAGCTGGGAATTTGTGTTGCAGACGTTTCGTCCCCTGTCTAGGTGACATCCTCAGTGCTTGGGAGCCTCCTGTGAAGCGCTTCTGTGATGTTTCCTCTGGCATTTATAGTGGCCTGTCCCTGCCGTTTCCGGTTGTCAGTTCCAGCTGCAGTAGCCGGTATATTGGGTCCAGGTCAATGTGCTTATTGATTGAATCTGTGGATGAGTGCCATGCCTCTAGGAATTCCCTGGCTGTTCTCTGTTTGGCTTGTCCTATAATAGTAGTGTTGTCCCAGTCAAACTCAGGTTGCTTGTCATCTGAGTGCGTGGCTACTAAGAATAGCTGGTCATGTCGTTTTGTGGCAAGTTGGTGTTCATGGATGCAGACCGTTAGCTGTCTTCCTGTTTGTCCTATGTAGTGTTTTGTGCAGTCCTTGCATGGGATTTTGTACACTACATGGGATTTTGTACACTACATTCACCTCTTCATTCCTGAAGAAGGGCTTATGCCCGAAACGTCGATTGTACAGGCCTCCACTACTTCCTCTGACAGCTGATTCCATACACGCACCACCTTCTGTGTGAAAACCTTAGGTCCTGTGTGTGGTGTTTTTAAAAACAACAGAAAATATTATACTCTACACAACCAATTATTTTGCTATAAACGAGGCGTGACGATCAACCATTATTACCTAGATGATCTGCTTTATTGGGGGAATCTACACAGAGTTATTCGATTACATTAAAAAAACCACACCTAAGAAGGCACCGCTGAGATTCGAACTCAGGATCTCCTGTTTACTAGACAGGCGCTTTAACCAACTAAGCCACGGCACCACCTTTTGTCAATTAATTCTTTTCCAAGATGGTAGTTCCGAGTTAAGCACCTTGGTGTTTCCTTTTGTGTTTGGACTTTTACGAAAGAAGTTAATTCATCTCACATCAATATTACCCATCCCTGATTGGCCTTGAGAAGCTGGTGGTGGTGGTTATCCATATAGTGCCGACAGTGAGAGGCTTCACTTATTCAAATAATGAATCACACAAAAATAAACTTCACAGTAACAAAGGAAACAACTTGTCCCATTTGGTCAGCACTTGGCCAAGAAGTAATTTCAGAATAAGGCATTATTCCATTTCTGAACTCTTGAACCATAGTCTTGTACATATTGTGAACAATGTATATTCAAAATTACCACTGCATATGGCCCCTTCACTCTTTGAGACAATAAATTTCAAATCATAACTAATTACTAAGGACTACATTTTATCTTTATTGATCATCAACATTACCTTTGCATTTGGCGCCGTGGCTTAGTTGGTTAAAGCGCCTCTCTAGTAAACAGGAGATCCTGAGTTCGAATCTCAGCGGTGCCTACAGCGGGAAGCTTTTACCCATCACTCCATATTTCAAAACAATCCCGCACACTTAGTGTCTCCGAAACATTCGCAGGCTTTTCGTCACATGTTTCGAGCGTCTGGTGCTGGAAACGTATAGCATCCGAGGAACAGGAGAATCGATGTTTCGGACAGACGTCTCAGATGTTGCCTGACCTGTGCTTTTCCAGCACCACACTCTCGACTCTGATCTCCAGCATCTGTAATCCTCATTTTCTCCCTTTTAGTAACATGCATTTACTGAGAAGAGTATTATATCCTTAGCCCGAAACGTCGATTTTCCTACTCCTCGGATGCTGTCTGACCTGCTGTGCTTTTCCTGCACCACTCTAATTTTGACTCTGATCTCCAGCATCAGCAGTCCTTACTTTCGCCTACAAACGATAACAAGCTAACAGGCTCAGTTTTTGAAATAACTCATATCATATAAACATCTCTATTACTAATTTATCGTACGGAAGTATTTACTCTTCTCAAATACTAAGCAGATTTCATTTTCAGAAACAAGACGAAGGTCTGATATGCAGAATTGTCGGAATGCTTTAAAATACCACTCAGGTAAAGGCACCGCTGAGATTCGAACTCAGGATCTCCTGTTTACGAGACAGGCGCTTTAACCAACTAAGCCACAGCGCCGAGAACGGAAAGCATTTAACAGACCTAAGTGAGGACTGCAAGTGCTGGAGAATCAGAGTTGCTAAAGCATGGCATTAGAAAAGGTACAGCAAGTCAGACAGAATCCGAGGCGCAAGAGAGTCGACGACTCGGGCAGGACCCTTCTTCAGGATTCTAATAATCAGTGCTGCATTATTTTCAATCCACATTTCCCATGTTCTGTATTAATGGTCGGAAGGCTAAATGTAGTCAAGCAGTATCAATCAAGCAGTACCATACGAGTCAACGAGACGCGAAACGTTACCGAACTTTCTTTTTATAGATGATGCCTGACGTGGTATGATCTCTAGCATTTTTTGAGTATTTCTCCAGCATTTGGTTGTCAGTTGTGAGGAGCTGGTGGGTGGTTTGAATGGCTGAATCTCCACCCTCGGGATTCCGGGGTGTTTTGCTGGCTGACCTCAAGAATGCTCCAAAACAATCTCAAGTTTCAGTAATTGTGCGAATAATCCCCCAGCGCATCGCTCGTTAAGAGCTTTGACAATGCACATTTCAAGCGCAAAGGCATTTTCAAGCCCTCAACTGTGATCATTTTCCAAGCATCTTTCAACAGATTGCGGGGGTGGGGCGGGACGGGAGTGAATAGGAAAAGGACGCATTTTTGAAATTGTTTCTATCAGTTTTATATTTGAATGCAAGATTCTTTAAATTAAAACAACAACGTTCTGGAGAAACTAATTATGTTTAGCAGTATCTGCTGGTCGACAAACTGTATTAACATTTCAACTTTAAAAATCACACAACACCAGGTTCGAGTCACAGAAATGTACAGCACGGAAACAGACCCTTCCATCCAACCCGTCCATACCGACCAGATATCCCAACCCAATCTCGCCCCACCTGCCAGCACCCGGCCCATATCCCTCCAAACCCTTCCTATTCATATATTCATCCAGATCCCTTTTAAATGCTCGAAACATCATGGCATAGACAGAGAACACAGGGGGCTAACACCTTCAATATATTGTCTAGCCAACATCAATTATTACAGCTAATCTGAGAATGCAACTTTTAAAAAAAGGTTTTGTGATTTACACATGAAAGAAGTGAAACTATCATGGCATTCGAATAGATGAAAGACTCAACAGACAAACAAGGTATTTTTCAATATATAATTTCAGTTACATCATACTCTAAATTTTTGCTATAAATTACAGTTGTGTCTTCTACAATCACCTGATGAAGGAGCGGCGCTTCGAAAGCTAGTGTGCTTCCAATTAAACCTGTTGGACTATAACCTGGTGTTGTGTGATTTTTAACCTTTTAAATGCTGCAGTTTTACTAGCTTCCACCACATCCTCTGGCAGTTCATTTCACACACGTGCCACCCTCTGGATGAAAATGTTGCCCCATAGATCTCTTTTATATCTTTCCCCTCTCACCCTAAACCTATACCCTCTAATTCTGGACTTTCCCACCCCAGGGAAAGGACTTTGTCGATTTATCCTATCCATGCCTTTCATGATTTTATAAACCTCTATGAGGTCACCCCTCAGCATCCGTTGCTCCAGGGAAACAGCCCTAGCATATTCAATCTCTCCCTATAGCTCAAATCCACCAACCTTGGTAACATCCTTGTAAATCTTTTCTGAACCCTTTCAAGTTTCACAACAGTCTTCCGATAGGAAGAAAACCAGAATTACATGCAATATTCCAAAAATAGCCTAACCAATGTTCGATACAGCCGCAACATGACCTCCCAACTCCTGTACCCAATACTCTGACCAATAAAGGAAAGCATACCAAACGCCTTCTTCACTATCCTATCTAACTGTGACTCCACTTTCAAGGAGCTATAAGCCTGCACTCAAGGTCTCTTTGTTCAGCAACACTCCCTAGGACCTTACCATCAAGTGCATAGATTTGCTTTCCTAAAATGCAACACCTCGCATTTCTCTAAAGTAAACTCCATCTGCCACTTCTCAGCCCATTGGCTCATGTGAGCAAGGTCCCCTTTGTAATTTGAGGTAACCTTCTTCGCTGTCCACTACACCTCCAATTTTGGTGTCAACTACAAACTTACTAACTATACCTGTTGTGCTCACATCCAAATCATTTATATAAATGATGAAAAGTAGTGGACACTGCACCAATCCTTGTGGCATTCCACTTGGTCACAGGCCTCCAGTCTGAAAAACAACCATCCACCACCACCTTCTGTCTTCTACCTTTGAGCCAGTTCTGTATCCAAATGGCTAGTTCTCCTTGTATTCTATGAGATTTAACCTTGGTAACCAGTCTTCATTGGGGAACCTGGTCGAATGCCTTACTGAAATTCATATAGATTATGTCCACTACTCTGCCCTCATCAATCCTTTTTATTACTTCTTCAAAAAACTCAATCAAGTTTGTAGACATGATTTCCCATGCACAAAACCATGTTGACTATCCTGAATCAATTCTCGCCTTTCTAAATACATGTAAATCCCGTTCCTCAGGATTCCCTCCAACAACTTGCCCACCACCGACATCAGACTCACTGATCTATAGTTCCCTGGTTTGTTCTTACCACCCTTCTTAAACAGTGGCACCATGTTAGCCAACCTCCAGTCTTCCGGCACCTCACCTGTGACTAATGATGAAACAAATATCTCAGCAAGAGGCCCAGCAATCACTTCCCTAGCTTCCCACAGAGTTCTAGGGTTAAAGTCCAACAGATTTATTTGAAGCACAGTGTTTCGGAGCGCTTCAAAAGCTAGTGCTTCCAAATAAGCCTGGTAGACTTAATTTGGTATTGTGTGATTTTTAACTTTGTCCAATCCAGTCCAACATGGGCTCCTCCAAATCATGGTTTACATTTCAAGTCTAACAATTCATCTTCAGAAATTGTTCTTTAGTTCATTAGTTGATCAGAGATCATGGTTATAACAGCCATCTAATTTAAAAGAAGTAATTGTTATAACAATAGAGTAAACTAGTTTGTATTATGAAGGACATCATATTCAGTATAATTAAGAAGCTTTGAATTTAAATCAGAATGTAAGAAACAGGAGCAAGAGGACAATACTCAGTCCTTCAAATATGTCAGTCTTAGTGATCTTCTACTTTAAAAGAAAGCAAAGATCTGCGGGTGCTGGATGTCAGAAACAAAAGCAGAAAGCACTGGAAACATTCAACTGGTTAGGCAGAACAGAAAACTGGACCTGAAACATTAACACTACTTCTACTTCCATGCCATTTTCCTCCACTATCCCCTAATGTTTTTAAATGGAGGGAGTTATCAATCTCAGTTTTGAACATAATCAATGATTGAACCTAAACAGCCATCTGGGGCAGAGAATTCCAATGATGTGCCACCCTCTGATGGATGAAGTTCCTCCTCATCTCAATCGTAATTAGTCCTATGAGATTGTGTCTCCTGGAGAACTCACTTCCACCCCAACTCCCAGCCTAGTAGAGGGAAACATCGTTCCAACTTTGTCCAGTGTATAAAAAATATTTATGTTTGAACGAGACCAGCTCTTGTTCAATTCAGGCTTGAAGGAACTCATGCTCACAATAAGGGCAAATCTGGAGCTCAATCTACTTCTTTTGCTGAGCAAGTAATAATTTGTAAAATAAAGCATTTTTAAAATTATTTAAATGTTTTACTAACAAGAAAGATCTATTTTAATCACTTGGACGTTTTGCTGCTATGTTCTGCTTTTATTTAACAATAAATACTGATAACATTATCAAAGGAATGGTTCAAGAATGGATTCCTGAAGAAGGGCTTATGCCCGAAACGTCGATTCTCCTGTTCCCTGGATGCTGCCTGACCTGCTGCGCTTTTCCAGCAACACATTTTCAGCTCTGATCTCCAGCATCTGCAGACCTCACTTTCTTCCCAAAAGAATGGTTTTGGCAATCAAGGAACTCAGTGATATGAGAGCACTGAATCAACACACCCAATTGTGATGTCAATTTAAAGTATTAATCTCTCCTTATAGTATGAATCTGTAAGTACCCAAGTAAATACTCTAATGTCACGTTACAAATATAATCAGGATGTTGAGGAAATTAAATTAAGGCGCGTCAAGATTCCGTGTATGGCAATTGGCTTTGGCATGCCAATTGCAGCACTGACTTCTGTTTACAGAAGATATCCACGCAGTTGGAAGGAAAAGTAAAAGGAACGCTAAGGGAGAGGTGGAAGATTTTGGGGTTAAATAGGAATGTGGAGTTGACGCTATAATCAGATCAGCCATGACTTACGAAATGGTGGTGGGGAGCAAATGACCAAAGCTCGCTCTTAGATTATACATTTAAATGTTGAGATTAAACATGCATGCACTGAATCGATTTCACGCAGGGACCAAGCACATGCGCTATTTTAGCTCGAGTGTTATGTACTATCTAATGTGGAGTTGATGTTATAATCTTACTAAATGGTGGGGGGAATGAAATGGCCTAAGCCAGCTCTTAGTTTATACTTTTTAAATGTTGAGAGTAAACATGTCCCAGCAGGTTTCTAATGAGTTGACAAACAAAAGACAACATTAAGTCTTATAAGAGGTGAGCTAACGCACAGACGAGAGGAAAAAGGAGATAGTATTTATCATGGGAGACGATATGTGGTTTAATGGCTAAAGTCGGGCTTTATGACCCGGGAGCAACCTTGCGATGATGTCATTGAGCCATTTCTCGGTGGATATTAATAAGTGTGGAGTGGTTAAGAGAGAGAGAGAAACATGGAAGGCTAAACAGAAGCATGAAGTCCAGTCATATGAATGTTAGAAACATTTAGAGAGTCGCATTTGGAATAGACTGACTGGTATTAGGTGATTGAGTTTATGGAACACAGTTTCAATAATGGAACAGCTTGTCCTATCTTTGATACAGTATTCAGTCTTTATATGTAAGAAACATGGTTAAAAATAAACCCAAACCAGTTGGGTTTTGACCTTGTCTTCTCCATCAGTCCGTCTTGAACCAAAACTTATGGATCTGTTTATAAAACCACACACAAAAAATGCAATCGACATATTGGTTCGCATCCTCTGATCAATTTAAGAAATGCAACATTTTTTAAAAAATGCATGCATTGAATCGATTTCACGCAGGGACCGAGCACATGCGCTATTTTAGCTCGAGTGTTATGTGCTATTTAATGTTAACTTTGTTGACGAGTTCTGTTGTTAGAAATCTAACCACAGTCTCTTGTCAGTTTGGTTTCGCTGTTGTGATTGGGGGTGGGCCCAGGCCGGGAACCTGTCAGGCGTGGGGCTGCCACTGGCTGGTGATTGGGCCAAATGACGCCACACGTTATTGTTAGAGGTGCCACGTGACAATTAAAGCCAAGGGAAAGGTGCAAACCGGAGCGCAGTATAAAAGTCCGGGAGCTGAGGGACTGTCTGCAGCGGGAAAACATCTTCCCTGCGACTTCTTCCCAATGGAGTTCCACCGTGCAAATTGATCCAGCCAGTTAAAGAACGTCCTTCCCCATCCTCCCGGGCCACGTTCCATCTACGGCCAACATTCCATTCCCGGGTCACGTTCCATCCACGGGCAACGTTCCATTCCCGGGTCACGTTCCATCTACGGGCAACATTCTATTCTCGGGCAACGTTCCATCCCCGGACCATCATCGAATCGCGCTAGCAGCATTATGGACACGGAAGCCTGTCTCCTGTCATGCCTGGACAAACCCGCCTCTAACCTCGGCGTCAATGATGTGTACGAGATCGCCAAGTTGATCGGCACTGAGCTGGAGAAGCTAATCGACAGCCACGGGAAGAAAGTCGTGGAAGGTCTGATCCCTAAGATTGTCCGCATCTTGGAAATGCTGGAAAGTTTCGTGACAAGGAACGGGAATACCGAGCAGGAGCTGATCCGAGCTTTCGTGAGATTACAAGATGGAGAGAGAAGCGCTGGCCATTACAAGGTGCGTGCCTCCGGGCACAATGCTGAATTTAAATACTTTTTTAAAAAAAGTAACTATTGAATAACTTTGCATCGGCTATTCCTAGACATCCCTACCCCACCCCCAAATTCGCGTACAGTCATGCAGAGTGGTCTTCAACGCATATGTGGCTAAATAACTACGTCTGCTGCTTATACAGTACCACTTTTATACATAGGGTTGGGGTGGTCGGACATCCCTCTTATAGAATGACTGGTTTTCCTAAACCAACACTGAAGACTTTGATAAAAGTTTGAGTACAGTACTGCAAACACTGGAGATCCAAACTAAAATCTTTAGAACTCGTATCATTGGACTTGAAGCATTAAGCTTGCTTTTCTGTCTCCACAGAAGCTGCTAGACCTGAGTTTCTCTGGCACTTTCAGTTTTATTTGGAGATGTTGAGATTAAAATCCAGTAACAATGAGTTAACAACAGTATAGGAAAAAAAGTCGCTGGCCTAGCTTAGTTTCTACCTTAATGCTGCACTAAGTTGCTTCCTATACATTTTCATCTAACCTTTGCATCATGTTGCTCCTTGCTTTTCTACTGGTGAAGCTTAATCTTTTAAATGCAATGTCCAATATGCTTTGAGCACTGGCTGTTTGTTTACACTGCATAACCAGCTAGGGGGACTGTACACTCTGTTTAAAAAGCAATCTTCTGTCACCTATCTGCTTGCTTCTCAAATCTTTTAGAAAGAACACTGAAGATGGTCAGATGTTCCTGGGGCCCACTTGGAATTGCATTACCTGACAAAGCCAAACCTGGCTATCCTTTAGTTCTGCACAGCTTTACTCTGTTGGAACCCTTTGTGTTAGTTGAACAGTCAAAAATTAGACAGGAGATGATTTGACCCCATGAACTTGTGTTGCTGTTAATTTGATTGTATCCTTGCTCCACATTCCTGCATATGGCTGCTGATTTGATGTGCCCTGTTCTGTCATTGATGCAGGATTTCAGATTTGTCTTTGGAGTATCTATAACTGATGGCACAATACTTTAGCTCCCATAGCTAAAGAACTAGATGTGGACAATGTAATGCTGAAAGATTCAATAGACTTTATTACAGTCATAAGCATTATCCTGTGTGGTCTAGTGCTGTAACAAAGTTGTTCAAACTGTTGGTAACTTCCTTAGTGTCATGTTGCAAGTGGCTACAGTAAGATGAAGGCTGAGACTGTGTCTTATACCATCAGGTTGCATTCTGTGATTATGGTGGTGATATCATAAATATGTCACTTAAAGGATTATTGCAAAAGGCTGTGAGGCACATCATATACTAGCTACAAAATGTTAAACACAAACCCAAAGAACTGCAGATGCTGGACATCACAAACAAATACAGAAATTGCTGGAAAAACGTTTCAGTTCTGACAATTGAAAGGTCATTGGAACTGAAACCCTAACACTGTTTTCTCTTTGCAGATGCTGGCAGACCTGCTAAGGTTTTGCAACAATTTCTGGTTTTGTTTGTGAGCTGCTGACCATAGTGAGAACACTAGTTTGCACTCAACACTAGCAAATTATTGCATGACTGAGGCAATAACATATTTAAGTGTACTCCTCCCTTTGACACACAACAGCATACTTGCCACAGATACATATTTATAAGTGTCTACATTATTGTTATTGAAATCTAACGAACTGAAGAGGTTGTGTTTTGTCTTGCAGCATGCACATTATCTTTACAGAATTGGTTTGGGTTTGTGAGCAAGGAAATCTAAGTGTAATGTGATGAAAGGCAAACCTCCCCCCACCCCCCCACCCCCAATTGATAAGTTAATGGCTAAATGTACGTACCCTGGAGTGCTAAGGAAATAGTTAATGCAAGCTTCCAGTTTCTCTACCCTCGGATGACTAGTTCCTGAATTTAAGCTTCCTCTTCTGGATTACACTGTTGTGCAGTGTTACAATGTGATGTCTGATTCCCAGGCATCTATTTAGTCATGATTTACACACTCACTCCCTGAGCAGACTTGGTTTCCAGAACCTTCCTGCTGTACAAAGTTAATTACTTTTTAACAGAATCTTCTGCATCCTCTTGGCTGTCATACTTTTCTCCCTTCCAACTGCACGCTTTGTGTTAGTGATCAAGTGAACACTCACACAAACTGATTTTAATGGATAGGGTTGTCTTTTTTTTTTCTCTCCTCTTGTGGCCTCTCGGGGATGGAGTGGAAATGGAGAGCCAAAAACAGAAATTGCTGGACAAACTCAGCAGGTCTGGCAGCATCTGTAGAAAGAAAGCTGAGCTAATGTTTCACGTCCAGCAACTGGCAAATCATGGAATTTTCCAGAAAATGGGAGCATGAGAAAGTAGGGTTCAGGCTGCGGATCAATCACCATTTATAGTGAATGCCCAAACAGGCCCCAGGGTCTGCATGGTCTGTGCCTGCTCCTACTTATTATTGGTCACACCTCTTTTGAGAAATTCTGACTCTGAATTTTCCATACAGCCCCACACATCCCAACACATGTTCCCCATTCCTCCACCAAACTGACTTCACTGAACCTGTTATAAACATTGCCTGTTCCCCTTTTTGTCTTCACTGCACTTTCACTTTCTGAATGTAATTTGCTGAGAGCAAGAAACTCCAGCTCTGCCTGAATCAATCCCATAGTCTTCAACCACTTTTTTTTTTCGCCATTCAATTTGTCATTTGCCAGTTGAAGGATGGCTTAGTAATATTATCACTTTAGACCATTAGTCTAGTGACCCAGGTAATGGAGGACCTGGGTTCAAATCTGTCTTGGCACTTTTTATTTAATAAAAATCTAGATTAAGAGTTTAATGATGACTGTGAAACTGGTTTGTGGGGAAAATTCCATATGATTGATTGATTAAGGTTTTTTTTTTAGGGAAAGGAAACTGCCATCCTTACTTGGTCTGGCCCACATGTGACAGATTTCACTGCCTACTGGACAATTAGGAATGGGCTGGCCAAGCCAGTGAGACCCCAAACAAATTTGCTACAAACATTTAGGATTCCATCATGTATTGCACGTCCCTTTCTTTTTTTACCAACTCTGCTACAATGGAGCTCAGAAGTAACTTTGGTCTTGTCTCTGTATTATACATGATATCAGTCATCAATTGTGTAGCTTCCGTTTCAATAATTGTAAACCTTGCAATTTATTTCTTTAAGATTTGTAGTTAAGGTTGAGGTTCAGGTTGTAAGTTTGCTCGCTGAGCTTGGTGGTTTGTTTTCAGATGTTTTGTCACCATGTAGGTATCAGTGAGCCTTTGAAGTGCTGTGTTCTGTCCTGCTTTCTAGTTGTGTCTTGGTCTGTTAAGGTGGGTGATATCACTTCCTGCTCCTTTTCTCAGAGGTTGGTATGCACAGGAGTTCATAGTTCCGGTTTGAATGCCAGGCCTCTGTCAATAAACATGTCAATTTGGAACCCACTTACCAACCTCTGAGAAAAAGAACAGGAAATGATATCACCCACCTGAACAGACCAAGACACAAATAGAAAGCAGGACAGAACACCGCACTTCACCAAAGGCTCACTGATACGAAACATCTGAAAACAAACCATCCAGTTCAGCAAGCAAACTTACAACCTGAACTGTAAACCTGTTTATTTGCCATCTCCAGCAGTGCCATTTAATATCCCACAAACTCACCAATTACGTTGGACCAGATTGATTTCTTCATTAGGACACTTTTTTTTTCTCTTTTAATATTTTCATTAAGTGACAATCTGCTATTGGAGAAACATCACCACCTCTCTATCTTCTGCTTGAAGGTTTCTTTTTCTGTAAAGGTCCATTCCTTTCGGTTTGAACACATGATTTTGGATTAGAATTACTAAAAGCAGATCTGTTCCAGAAATTGGGAATGTAAAGAATAGGTTACTGGAAATGCTAAAATATAACTTCTTTTTAGTTGCAGATATTCATGATTTTAGTCCTACGAAGCACTTGCAATATTTGACTCTGACACAAAATAATATTGTCATCTTGAAATGTTTTGGAGAAGTGAGATTCAGTTACACAAACAACTGAAGTGGTTCTCTATTATGGCTTTTGTCAGAGTACAGGATGCGTACTATTACAACCAACACACCTGGCTAGTGCTTAATGTAGCTGGACTGTGTGCTAAAGAGGAAGCTCTTAACATTTTAAGTTCTAGCTTATCCTGGGCAGTTCAGATCTTTCAGTAGACTCTCTGCCACATTTTTTGTAGACTTTCTCCTTGAAAAGAGAAAGTGCTTCAGTGATACCTTCAAGGCCTCACTGGTGACATGCAGCATTTTCACAGACACCTGGGAATCACTGGCCTAACTCCATCCAAAGTGGAGGAGCAGCATCCGGGATGGCATCTAGTACCTGGAGACTTGCTGTTCGGGTGGGGTGGGGAAGGAGAAGATAGGGGTCAGGCAAAGAGCAGAAGGAATGTGCTGCTACACTTGTGCTGAACCCACCCTTTCCCACGACCACCACCTGCCCCAAGTGTAACAGAACCTGCAGTAACTGCATTGGATTGTACAGCCACTCTTCCTCCGAGGAGTGGAAGAGAATCATTCTTGTCTGTGAGGGAGCACTGATGATTTTTGACATTAAAAGCTGATGTAAGTAGTGAGTCCTCCAAGTCTCTGGTGCTTCCCAATGTGTATTCCAGGAGAATACAGCCAGAGGCCAGTCCATGGATCTCCTTTAGTCAGGGGATCAGACAGACACTTTTGCAGCATGAAACATGACTCCAGGATGGTGTGTTGCATCACTTTTTTTTCCCAGGGTCAAGGATGTCTGAGTGGCTGCAGGACATCTTTTCTGGGATCAGTAAAAAGTTGTGGTCTGCAATCCTTCTAATGACATAGGTACAGAAATCCAAATTTGGTGTATTAGGAAGGTAACTACTTTTGTTTTTTGAAATAAAACTCAAGGACCTAAATAAGCAATCTTTTCATTCCTCCCAGTGCCGTGTGTTAGTGACTATCAGAATAAGAGGCTTGATTGACTCAACATGTGGCTGGTGAGCAGGTATCGGAGGGAGGGCATCAGATTTGAGGCACTGGGGCCAAGTCTAAGGCAAATGAGACTTGTACAAGATGGATGGCTTGCATCTTAACAGGACTGGGACTGATATCCTAGCAACGAGATTTGGTAATGCTATTAGGGTTTGTTTAAATGAACTTGTTAAGGGAATGGGAACCTGATGGATAACCCAAAGTGGAAGGGTGTTAAGATGGTAATAGGAAGTAGAAAAGCTGTGAGGGAGACTAGCAGACAGAAGAAACACAGCAGAACAATGGACATGTCTTGAATGCAGAGTAATGACAAAATTGAGGGTGCCCTCCCTACCTGAATGTTAAGAATGCTGCACACGAGGTAGGCTTTTTAAAGGCACAAAGAAGTACGTGGTTACAATATAAAGGACTAAGAGCTGAATACTCAAGGGTATTTCTCATTTAGGACAGACAAATGAGAAGGAAAAGGAGCTGGAGTTGTGCTGATAATACAAGATGGGATCAGTACATTGTTCTTTCCAGTTGGAGCTCCTCACTTACCAATGTTAAATTAGTTTGTGAAACTGAGAAACAGCAAGGGGCTGTCAACATGTGTTGGAGTTATTTATGGGCCACTAAATAGCAGTGATAGTGGTTGAGTTGATGTGGGACCTAGCAAGTCTGAGATGACAAGCCTATATTGTGTGCAATAGTAATCTCAAGTGACTTCAACCTGTGTATAGACTGGATAAACCAATTTCATACTAAAGCTGTGTAGGATATTTCTGGAATGCCTTAAGGATGCTTTTCTAGAGCAGCTTGTCAAATAGCTGACTAAAAGACAGGCTACTTTGGATTAAATGTGATGTAATGATAAAGGGGACATCTAAAGTTTCTTTTACAAGATGACTAAGGTTGAGTGACCACAATATTAAGTTTTACATTATTTGAAGGTGAGCGAGTTCTAGCTGAAGCAAGTGTTAAATTTGAATAAAGGAAATTAGGAAAGCGTGAGGCTCAATTGACTAAGCTGGATTGGGAAATATAATTAAAATATCAGTTAACTATGGCTGACAAAGGAAGTTGAGGATTGTATAATAAAGGAAAAGGCAGTCAGAAAGAGCACTAAACCTGAGGATTGGGAAATTTTTAGAGTACAGCAAAGGAGGGCCAAGTAACTTAAGAAAAAGAAGAATAGAATATGGAAGCAATCTCAGTGTAAATGTGCACAGTCCTCCAGCTGTGGAGGCACTACAGCCCAGTGTGACCGTAACTGGACTTCTGTATACTTTGTATTGCCGTCTGTGAACTTAACACTTTCTCAGTATGTTCTGATATCATTTGTTGTGTTCACTTTTAACAGATCAAAAAGAGTACCTCTGGTTCAGCTGACATGTAGTTATAGTGTGGAGAGTGTGCTAGAAGTAATAACTGTTGGAGTAATTTGTTTATTTTCATAAAACATGTGGAGGAGACTCATCTTGATGTTAGCATTTTTTTGGATAGGATAGTACAACAAATGGATGCAAGCATCATTTTGACTACAATAAATAAACTTCTTTTGCACAAATGCGCCATTACTTATGCTTGTGACCCTGAACAACTACCAAGTCTTTTACAGCAGCATAGAATTTGGATGACATATTGACAGCATATGGAATATTGAAGTCATTGAACACTTCCTGGTACACTCTCTGATTACCAACTAATGAATAGTTCTGGTTAGAGGTGCATTTTAATTGAGGAATGGTTTGGGTCACAATTCAAACTTTATTTCAGTTTTGCATGCATTAATGATTTGGTTAGTATAGCAAATGTCTTTTAGACAATTTTAAAATTACATCCTTTTTTTGGAATTTGCATTCAATTCTGAAAATTTGCATGATGCAGTTAATGCACACAGTTTGTTCATAAAACAATATTTCAACAAAGGGTCTTGTGGTGCAGGGTTAGTGTTCCTAGCTCTGGGCTAGAAGGTGTGGGCTGAACTCCCAAGTGCCACAAGGTATGTCATAACATGTCTGAGAGACTGGTGGGTTTTAAAATCCATTTTGTCATGATAGCACTGCACTATTTTAAGCTGATTGTTTAATGCCCATGTCTCCAGCAGGCCAAGGTTTATTTTGAATGTTCCCAATCCTTTTCTTTACCATATTTTCCACCTCCCATAGGGCAGACCGTTCTAACTGCGGTTTGAAACTTCTTTGCTATGTCACTGTTTCCATTGTCACACCCTACAAGCCTCTCTTTTTAATGCTCCCTTTCATAGCCAACCACAAGGAGAGGAGGTTTGACTAGCATAGTGCTGGTAAGAAAGCTGTTCACTGTTTGCACTACATTTAGCACTAATTGTTTGCTCCTACATTACTCCAGAGTTCCTACTCCACTAATCCAGCTAAAATGCCCAGTGCAGCTGTTTAAAGTCAGCATCCAATTTTCCAAATCTGCAATTGATTTGGGACACTTCTTTAATCTTGTGTTGTATAATGTGCCATGTTTGCTAAGCTCAGTGTGTGGAGACCAATTACACGTGGAGAATTTTCTCTATAAGACCAGCTATAGAGCAAAGTACCATGTGTCCATTTAAACAGAATTTGCTGCTTGGGTTACACTTGCTCAAAAACAAAATTACCTCATCTCTTTAACTGTCCAGACAATTTTTATATGCAGTTATTTGCCTTCTTTCCCCTCAGATAAACCATATCTAGGTGTGAGTTTAAAGTCTTTCTGGACTCCATATAGTTAAAAATCTCAACTTTTAACTTTGTCCATCCCAGTCCAACACTGGCAGCTCCCAAGTCATGCACTCAACATAAACTGTTTTCTCTCTGCACTTTGGTGCAGTTTCTGGACTTTACATCTGGTAATTCATTTCAGATTTGAATTTTGTTTGCCACATTGTTTTTTGCTTATCAGTTATTACAATTTCTTCTCCTCTCTTTCTCTCTTCTTTCTTCCCCCCCCCCCCCCCCCCCCCAAGTACTCTTAATTTTGGTGTCCCACTAAACCTAAAGCAAGCATGAGCCACACAGTATTGAGAAAACAGGTCTGCACAGCGAACAATGAACTTTTTTTAACTACTAGGCTGACCAATAGGTTCCCTAAATCTCTCAAAAGAGCAAACAAAGCCAAGTTGAATATCTAATTCAAGTTTCATAATTCTGATTTTCTTTTTAAGGAAGTAAAATTATACAGAAGCAAACTTGGCACCACCAGATAAAGTTAATATATTATACTTTGTTTTTTTTTAAAAAAACAGGTCTCAGTTCTTCCAGCAGTAGCCTTTACCTAAAGCCACAACTGAGAAGTAAAATGTTAAACCACCTGAAACTCTGTGCCATCATGCCAAATCTGGAAGACATAAAGCACTGGAGACCTCATTGCTATTTCCAGTTTTCTAGTTTAGGGCAAAGGCAGATTATTTTTCACTAATGTCTGTTTTAATTTTTGGTCTACCTGCAGAGAATTTTTCACAAAAGCAAGACTTCAAACATCAGCCCCCTTGCCTGGCAACGTGAAAAAAGTTAGTTGAATTTTCAAAGCCGGGTCAAGCACCTGCTGAATTCTGGCTTTTCTACCTAGTGCCTGAACCACTTCACTCTGACAATGCTATTTTGAAATGTAAATGGGGCTGATTTAGGCAGGAAGCTGACTTGGGTCCAGTAGGAGGTGTTGAACATCTTGAAGGTGAGAATTGCCTGTATGACACAGGCAGCAGAGGCAGGTAAAAGCTACATTGGGAGCTGTGCAGTCTTGCTGAGAACCAGGAGGGTAAAGACCATCGAAAAAGAAAGTAGAAACCATTGTTGTCATCTGGGAATGTAATCTTAAAACTGACTGTGGACTCTTTCCTAGTCCCACTGGCAATTTATCTTCTAGTGCAGAGTTTCCTTGTATTCAGTTCTGGGCAAATTACTTGTTTTGAAATTATTCCCAGAGAAGGGCACCAATGCTTTTCCAGCAACTTAAGACTAAGTAGCTTAGTAAGTTCCCACAGATCTTCCAGTCGTCTTCCCCAGGCCAAACTACAAACCTATGTTTTGTTTTTTAGGATGTGAAATGACATTATGTGATATGACCATAATTTTGCACTCACTCTTTCACCAGCAGTATTTGACTCTGTGCCAACATTATGTATGCTTCTATTGTTTTTTTAAAAGTCCTTTTTTTTCTTTGCTATTGGTGCAATCTCCTGATGCTGTGTTTTTGAATATTTTACCTGTTTTTTTCAATAGAGTTGGGGAATGTTAACTTTTCTATCAACTATATTGTTTTGGTGGATTTGCAGATTGCTCTTGTGGCCTTTGAGTCCGGTCAGAAAAGCTTTCCACTCCCCAGGAAAGTATGTCTCTTTTTATTATCCATTTTTAACCTTTGATTGGTTAGTTAATGAGTATTGCTTTTGACTTGTTGTTTATTGAAGCCCAGCTTTTGTCCTTTGTATCCAATGCAGGATTGCAGTGAGGTCTTGTTTTGGTTATTTAAATTGCACTTTTGGTCCTGAGTTTAGCTCTCCTTTTATACTCTAACCTGCTTTCAAGAACAGAGCACTTTGATCCATTTGGTATTGTATTTCTCCTGTTTTTGCTAAATGTGCATTCACTGGTGTCTGACTATACCTTTTTGTTTTTCCTTAATGTCCACCCTTTTCTTTTATTTTAGTTATTCCCACGACAATCCATTGGTTATTTGTACTATCCAAGGAATTACCTTTATTCAGAAATGCTTCTCTAAGTCAATGGGGAAACTAAAATTTTTAAGATGTTCTGCCTGCGGTAATATAAAAATGCATACGTGATCTATACGTCTCAGCAGAAAAACACTGACCTTTGCTAAAGTTTCAAAAAGCCCCGAGCATTGGGGGCAGCTGCTGTTTTTTTTTTCTCCGTCTGTGACCAGCTAATGTATCAAATGTGGGAGAGCAATCTATGTTGCTGCAAATCTGGTTGCAAAGTCATTATGTCAGTAGTGAAAGTGTGTTCTATGGAGGTTTTGGTTTGGAAATTCCCTGGTTTGTTTACAGCACCTCACCTATCAACTCTGCTGTACGTTGAGCAGAGATAGGGAAAGTTTCACTTTCCCCTCGTATTTAGGGAGCAGGCATGACTCAGAGCCAATCCCAATTTGTATCTAGTGTGCAGTCTAGTTTTAGCTTGTGCTACAATCTGACTCCAATTTCCTCACCACCTATTCTAGAAGCCTTTTTTGTTTTTCTTGATTAGATTCCCTACAATGCAGAAACCGGCCCTTCGGCCCAACAAGTCCACAGCGACCCTCCAAAGAGAAACCCACCCAGACCCATTTCCCTCTAACCTAACACTACAGGCAATTTAGAATGGCCAATGCACCTGACCTGCACATCTTTGGACTGTGGGAGGAAACCCACACAGACCTGGGAATGTGCAAACTCCACACAAACAGTCACCCAAGGCTGGAATCAAACCTGGGTGCTTGGTGCTGTGAGGCAGCAATGCTAACCACTGAGCCACCCCAAACTTGTCACTAAACTTTGCAGTAACAATACTTTTTTATAGTAGAGTTTACAGTTGTGTACTGCAAATTTGTGTGGTGAATTGATTTTTCAATGCAAAATTGATCACTATCAATTGAAGCAAACTTTGTCCATATGCAGCAAGATCAGGATGAATCCAGGCTTGGTGGTTAAATGTTGAATAACATTCATGTCACATTTGCCAAGCAATAACTAACTGCAACAAGATTCTAACCATTTCCCATTTGATATTGAGTTGTACTACCATCACTAATCTCCATTATCAACATGCTGAAGGTACCATTTGAGCAGAAACTGAACTGTGCTAAGCATATAAATACTGTGACTATACCTCCTGACTGTAACTCCCCTTCTCTGTCCTATCATTAGAAGGCACAAGTAATGAGTGTGATAGAATACTCCCCTTCTTGTTCAGGTGGGTGCAGCTTCAATACTACCTTGAGCACTGCCACAGCAGCAGTGTACCATCAACAAGCTACCCTATGGCAACTCCCCAATTTCATAGCATTTTCCAAAGCTGTGATCTCTGCCATCCAGAAAGACAAGGACCACCGGTTACCTGTGTAACTGAAATATAACAATGAAACTTGCTTTGGATGTTCAATTTCTTTTTATAAATTAAGAATAGCATTCCTTTAGCCATCTTAATTACTTACTGTACCTAAGCATTTTGTGGTTTGAGTAGTAGAACATCCTGTGTGGCTCAGAATTCTGCAATCATTCTCAAGCAATACACTCCCTTTTGTTTTAAACTTCTTGCAGCTTTGTACTGAAAAACCTTTCAATTTTCCCCTTTGCTACTTAACTACTGGATTTTTGCCTAATTTCTCAACTACTTATACAAGTCTGAAAACTCATTGTGACCCTCTCACAACATACTTTACCTATCTTTATCTTCTACAACATAAACCACTGTCTTTTATCTCCTCCAAGTCACTGATGTAAGAAGGTGAGGCCCCAGAACAGATCCCTGTGGAATAACTTTGGTCTTATCCTGCCGATCAGAAAAATCTCTATTTATGCATTTTCCTGGCTGGCAGGCAGAAGACCAAGACTTGATCCAGTATGGTTACATGACTTTGCTTTCTCAATCTTGCTGACATGCTGATTTGCCTTAAATATTTCAAAATGGCTAACTATAACTATTTTTAAATTTGATTCAAACACAAAGCCCCATGATGTCAAGCTAACAGACCTGTGATTTTTCTGCTTTCTGCCTCCAAGAGCTAAATTTTGTTACCTTTCAATCAAATGGATCCTTTCTAGAGTGTAGGGACTTTTGAAATATTTACGCCAATGCATTTACCACCTCTTAAGATCCTAAGGTGATATCTATCTGGACTTGGAGATGTGTCAGCCACAGATCCATTAGTTAACTCAGTCCCACTTGTTCACTTCAACTTTGTTTTTCAGTATTGAGATGTGGGCATCACATTTTTCATTATAGAACAGTACATGACTGGAACAGACCCACCTGCCCACCATATCTGTGCCAAACACTATCCCATTCTAAATTTATCCCATCTGCTTCTTATCCCTCTCTTCCCTGTATGTTTGTGTCTAAATGCCTCTTAATTACTGCTATTTTATCTGCTTCTACCACCTTCCCTGGCATGTGCTCCACATACCCACTACCCTCTTGCCTCCTATGTCTCATTTTTGCCTTTAAACCTATTTATTCCCCCCCCCCCAAACAAAATTGACATTATCATTTGGAGGCAAAAAGATTCTGACTATCCATCCTATCCATGTCCCTCATTTCGTGTACTTCTCGGCCTCCCCTCTGCCTACAACACCTTGTAGAAACAATCCAAGTTTGTCTGATCTCTCATCCTAACTAATGCACTTCAATCCAGGCAACAATCCTGGAAACCACTTTTGCACCCTCTTCAAAGCCTCCACGTTCTTCCTATGGTGTAGTGACCAGAACTTTACACAATCCAAATGGTGGCCTAACTAAAATTCTTATCTATCAACATGACTTGCTAACGTTTACACTTAATGCACTGACCAATGAAGGCAAGCATGCTGTGTGCTACCTTTTTATCACCTTATCCACATGCGTTGCCACATTCCGGAGCTATGCACTTGCACCCCAAAAGTCCCTCCTGAATATCCATGCTTCTAAGGACCCTGCATGCTTTCCTCTTGCATTTGACCTCCCACTTTGTCTGGATTAAACTCCAAGTCCCATTTTTTTCTATCCAACTTTCCAACTGATCTATATACTGCTGTATCCTTTGACAACCTTCTTCACAATGCACAACTCCACTCATTTTTGTGCCATCTGCAAACTTACTAATTAGACCACTGACATTTTTCATCCAAACAACAAAAATCCCAACATTGATCCCCTCAGAACACCACTGGTCACAGACCTCCAGTTGGAAAAGACCTGTCCATGACTACCCTCTGTCTTCTATGACCAAGCCAATTTTGTATCTAACTTTCTAACTCATTATGGATCCTGTGATTTGATCTTCTGGACCAGCCTACCTTGTCAAATGCTTAAAGTCCTTGTGGACAATGTTCAGCACAGCACCCCCAATGTTGTGGGGAAAATCACCAGTCTTGGAGTCAGAATCGGGATTCAATGACAGAGTTTTTTGTACAAAGGCACGAGAGCTCTGGGGGAGGGGGGGAGAGAGACTTTGTCAGCACGGCTGACAGCTGCGAGCCTCCTTGCTCTCTGACCACGTGTTATGATATTTTATACGTCTGTGGTACAAAAGTTCAAGTACAAGTCTTTGTTTGTACAGCATGGTTTTTTTTACAGAAACCATTACAAAGTCATTGTCAGTTTCAGTGGTTGTGATGTTCTTGCTGAGCAGGAAGATTGTTTTTTCTTTCACTACTGCTGTTAACATTTGTACACAAGCAGTCTCAGGTAGTTCATGTTTCTATTTAAGGTGGTCTCAGACACTTCAGGCAGTAGACGTTACTGATGTGCATTCTCTTTTTTTTCCCCACCCACCTTTTTAAACTAATCATCTATGCTCTGTCTATTGTGCTGGTATCCTGTTGGCTTCAGGCAGTATATGCTTTACTGTGTATGCTTTACTGTATTTTTCCATATAATGGCTCAGTGGCCATCTTGTGTCTATGTGTCCAGGGTCAATATGTCTGTCAACTCCCACTTCAATCATCATCATTATTTGCTCAAAAAACTCTCACACAGCCCTGCTAACTATCCCTTACCAGTGCATTATTTTCCAAATGCAAGTAAATCCTGTCCCTAAGAATCTCCAATACTTTCCTTACCACAGATGTATAATTTCTTGTATTATCCCTCTTTCCCTCCTTGAACAAACGAACAATATTTGCTATTCTCTAGTCCTGAGATTTTCTGTGGCTAAAGAGGGTACAAAGATCTCTCAAAGGCCCCAGCAATCTCCATCCTTGCTTCCTCTTTATTTTTATTCTGGGATAGATCCCATCAGGCCATGGCTGACTTATCCCCCTCAATGTTTTTCAAGACCTCCAATGCCACCTCCTTAATATTAATGTGCCCCTTTTCATTTTACCACCATCCGTACCCTTGCCCTTGGTGAATACTGATTTATGAAGTACTCATTAAGAACAATTACCCATTTCCTCTGGCTGTATGCGTAAATTCCCTCCTTTTGTCCTTGAGCGGACCAACCTTTTCCTAGCTACTCTCTTGCTTCTAATCTATGTACAGAATGCATTGGAATCCTCCATCAGCATGGTTGCCAAAGATATTTAATGACCCATTTTTAGCTTTCCTACTTCCTTTTACATTCCTCAAGGATCTTATTTAATTTGTTTTCCTAAACCTTACATATGTTTTCCTTCCTTTTTGACTAAACATTCAATGTTCCTGAATTGTGTCCTCCTTCTCTTTCACTCCCTCTCATGTCAACCCTCACTTTATGTACTGTTCCATTTTCAGGTACATGTAGAAACTGTTACTATCTGGTTTTACATTTTCTAGCTAGCTTCTTAATCATGGAGAATTAATTAGAATATTAACATTTTATTGCACAGAAACAGACCATTTGGCCCTAATGGTCCAAGGCATTTTTTTAACGCTCATCAGGAGTACCTCTGTACTTCAGCTAACATTATCAACATTTGTTTCTATTCATCCTTTTTCAAACTATTTATCTTGCTTTACCTCTTTGTAAATATACTCTTTTTAAAAAAAAAAATACCCATACATATCTCTTTGGAGAATAGACGAGTAACTTACTCCTACACTGTCTCCAGAAACTGGGAGCCTGCTTAGTACTAATAATAATGGCTTGTGGGATCTTAAGCCTGCTCCTCCAGACTGCAGTTTGGAAATGCTGCCGTGACATTGACTGACATCTGCACACAGTGACAAAGTCAGCACTGTATTGTACCCATGTGAATGTTTCCTATTTCATGTACTTTTTTATAGTCTGTGCTTTAACTCTGTCCAGTACAGATTCTGTTTATGATCGTTATTGACATGAGGTGTAGCATTGATCTGACAACATAGATTATCCACATTATACACCTACTTTCCTTAAGATGGCAGGTTGCCTTCTTTTTCTTGAACTATTGCAGTCCCTGTGATTCCTGTAATGTTGGGGAGGGATGATGCATAGGTGTGTTCCAAAATCGTGAGTGAGTAGCCTAGAGTTCAAGGTGGCCTCTTCTATGCCCCAAACATCTTGTATTTAGGATTAGCTTCAGTTTCTAGTGCCAGAATTAAGTTAGAGCTCTAACCTACTGTCTCAAACTGTGTATTGTAAACTGTATTATGAAATGCAGTACACTTCATCCCTGCTCTGTTTCAGGATCTGGATCATAAAACAAGCACGTGGCATAAACCAATCCAGGAACTACAGAAACAGATTTCCCAACTGACCGATGAAAACCAGCGTCTTGTTAACCAGTTGGTTGAGATTCAGTCTCAGGAAGGTAAATCAAATCTCTGGTTACACGGACTCCTGCATCTGCATCCTATAGCAAGCAGACTGACTTTGTAAAAGATATTGAGTATGTAAAATTTGACTCCTTAACTTTGCAGAAGCCTGAGGCCTTCGAAATAGCATGTGCATTGCTTCCATGGAATTCACTGTAGCCTTTACTTTCATGCCTGCTCCTCCATAACACTTCGTACCTTGTATCAACTAAAAACAATAGCTATTCGGGGAAGATGAGGTGTCATGATAACTTCACTGGATTGTGTGGAGATGCCAGTGTTGGACTGGGGTGGAAAAATGTTTAAAAATCGCACAACACCAGGTTATAGTCCAACAGCTTTATTTGGAAGTACGAGTTTTTGGAGCACTGCTCCTTCCTTCGTCAGGCTGCTACCTGATGAAGCAGCAGCACTGCAAAAGCTTGTACTTTCAAATAAACCTGTTGGACTGTAACCTGGTGTTGTGATTTTTGTTTTAAAACTTTCACTAGACCAGCAATCCTGAAGCCCAGGGTAGTGCTCTAGTCAGTCAGCTTGAAATTCCAGCAACTTTAATGTAGTTAATAAATCAGGATTGTAATATTAACCTGTTAATGATTTTTGAGACAGTTATTATTTAATTCATCAGTGTCCTTAGGAACATTGCCATCCATACTTAATCTGGAGTCCTGCTTTCCAGACTAACCATCTAGCTGACTCTTAAGTATCTTCTGAAATGGTCTTGGAAACCACTTGAGGACCATTGAGAACAGGCAGCAGATGTTGGCTCTGAATGAATGGTTGTTTTTAATGGCCCATTCTGACCTGCTTTTAGCTCCTTAGTTAAAATCTATATTGTCTGACCAGATCTTCAAGTAGTTTAAAACATTTTATTGTCCTGAAGAGGCGGCTTCTTGGCCATACTTAGAATGTAACTATTCTAAATCTGGTGGCTCATCCCATTCACGCCAGCAATAACGTTTTTTTTAAACTGCCATTTTCAGGTTGTTTCCATAATACTGGAGAAACTCAGGTCAACTAGTCTCTCTGGAGAGAGAAAGCAAAATTTTACTGTGTGCTTGCTTAGTTTTTGTTTGATAAATGATGGTTGAGGTTTGGCGGGTAATCTACTCCAGCCCCATAAAGCAATTGCTGCAGCATGAGATTAATGTGTTTTCTTTTGGTGAACTGCTTTTCATTTTGGATTAGATTATTTAGTGTGGAAACAGGCCCTTTGTCCCAACAAGTCCACACCGACCTGCCAAAGCACAACCCACCCACACCCATTTCCCTATATTTACTCCTTCGCCTAACACTAGGGGCAATTGAGCATAGCCAATTTACCTAACCTGCACATTTTTGGACTGTGGGAGTAAACCGGAAGAAACCCATGCCGACATCGGGAGAATGTGCAAACTCCACACAGTCAGTCGCCTTAGGTGGGAGTTGAACCTGGGTCTCTGGCGCTCTGAAGCAGCAGTGCTAACCACTGTGCCATGAGAGAGTGTGTGTAGTATGAGCCTGCGCGAGAGAAATACCAATTGCACGTGTAAGAAAAAGAATGTGTGTTAGAGAGTTTTGGAGAGAGTGAGCGTGTGAAAGTGAGAATATGAGATGGTGAATGGGAGTCTGTGGGGGTGTGTGTCAAAGTGTAGAAGCGACAGAGTTCAGGGACCCTATATATTTAGTGGATCTGAACACTTTGATTTTTTGGCATGTTGCTGCATTGATCAGAATTCATCATAACAGCATTTAGGTTTAAATATTTAGGGTTTTTTGGTCCACTCCCAATGTAGCACTTATTTCCCCCATGGGCAAAAAAGTAAAATCCACCTTATCAGATTTCTGCAGAAGTACTGCCAGTACTGTTGTCATTGTTGTTTTTCTGTGTCAGGAAGTGTCCTTGAGCCAGAAAAGAATTCTTGCCTCCCCCTCATCCTGTTCTATCTTCCTTGTCTTAATCATGTTGTCTAACAAGTGCCAGAAATCAGCCAAAAGAGTCTGATTACGAATGACTGGAACTCAACTCAAATCTGGGAGACCGGAGCTTAAGTTGTAACATTGTAGCTACAATGTCCCTGATAACACATTCCTCAGGCTGTTGTATTGTGTCAACTGTTTTTGCACAGTAAAGGACTGATAGACAAAAGCGAGACAGTTAAATTTGAGCTTGATACTGGCAGAGCGCTTTGCACTGGTGATATAATTAAAGCTGAATTTAACAACTGAAGGAAGAACTTTGTTCAGAGCATGGCTTGCCTTCATGTGAAGGGAGTTGAGGCAAATTCAAAACTTGTTAATTGAGTAATATGGTTATAATATCTATCACCGAAATACATTAATGTACCCTTCCATGGCTTGAGTGGGATTGCATCTTGTGCATTTTAAAGATTTGAACTACTCTTACAAACCCTGCAGGAGACTATATATTTAGAAATGCCTCTGTAATCCAAGGACCGATGTGTTGACAGCCTTTCTTTTATTAGACAGCCTTTCAAAGAAGGAACGGGAAGTAATGTTAAAATTAAAAGAAGTGGTTGATCAACAACGAGATGAAATTCGAGCCAAAGGCCATGAGATCTATTGCAAGAATGAAGATGTCGATGCAGTAAGTAAGAAACCTTGCTGCTTTGGGTTGGTTTTTACTTTAGTTTCTTTAGTTTAGTGAAGAATTGTAAAATAGAAGCTGCATTTAACAATAAGGGAATCTTTTTGTAAAGAAAACAAAGTCCAATTGTCTATCCACCTCCTGCTGGAAGCTACTTTTAAAAAAAAAATCTTGGATCATCCAATTACAAGATTTTGTGCACAGTTCTGAATCATTTATCATCTTTTTAAAACTGTGCATCACTTTGTTTTTAACATTTGTTGCTTTAGCACAAATAAAAAAAAAAATCATTTGTATAGGAGTATTCTGTTTAATGTAGAAAACCAGTAAACCGAAATAAAATGGATGCCAAGCCAATTAAGAAAGAACAATTGAAAGTTAGAGGTGGTTTTAAGATTTTTGACACTGGTAAGAGCAGTTAAGTATATGGAAAAATAATTCCAGAATGATTTAAGACAGCAGAAGGCATAACTACTGATGTATGCCCTACATCTTGAATTTATATTCTTCTTTTTCTGTCAGTTGACAAAAGGTTTCTGAGCTGTGGGTATGAAGACACTTTTATTCATAGCCCTTATTACCTTTGTGGTGAGTGCTGTGGGATGTAAAGGATTCTATTCTTAAAGGTAGTTGCTTCTGTCCTCACTTAGACACCACTTATGGTGTGCAACTAATGAAATACAATTTGATGTTATGCTCCATTGTCTGTGTCTTTTTGTTTGATTTGAAATGGTTTGGGTTAATTAAATACAAACTAGCCTTGTGCTTTTAAAACCATTTGAACTCCAAATGTTGCTAAATTATGAGTGACAGATAATTAGCTTAGAATTCTAAACTGATTAGTTCATTTACATTGTAAATAGATAAGGTGAAATGATCAACTTAGGCAACTTGAGCCAATGATCCCTTCTAGAATACTATACAATGTGTTTTTTTAAAACAAAAACTCCATTTGCATAACAACCTTTTTTTTACTTCAGGTAATTGGAAAGGCTTCAGACATGGCGTCTGATTTTTACAATTGTGTTCCTGATGAGCTAATGTAGAATATAGTGCTTTCTTGGGGAGGCAATAGCCTGGTGGTATTATCACTGGACTGTTAATCCAGAGACCCAACTAATGTTCTAGGAATTCAGGTTCGAATTGTGCCACAACAGATGGTAGAATTTGAATTCAATAAAAATCTGGAATTAAGAGTCAATGGCGCTTTCTTGTAACAAACACAAAATGCTGGTTAAACAAATTTTGATGTTTTGGATCTGGTATGACTGCTCAATTAGACTCGAGTCATTCTTGACATTTTAACTGTTCTTCTCTCTGCACAGATGCTGCCAGATCTGCAAGTTTCTCCAGCATTTTGATTTTAGATTTCTTGCATTCACAGTATTTTGCTTTGATTCGAGCATTTTCTTACATCTGTTCAGGAACACTTCAGAACCAATTTTTTCAGTTCTGTTCAGTTTCCTGACTGTAGCAATAATTTCCACAATTTAGTAGAAAGCTTTACTGGACTTCATGTTTCTCCCTCCCCAAAATACTTGAGTCATAAGGGTTAATGACACACTCAATAATTGAGGTCTTGAGGATGTTATGTCACCAAGATTTTGAGCAAACTATAATTTTTAAACTACCAATCTGGCCAAAAATAGCAAGTTGACAGAAAGCCACAGCTATAATATATTTCTGGGGAAGATTATACTGTCACTGCATGAGGTCACTGAGAATCACATTGTTAAAAATCACACAACAGCATGTTATTGTCCAACAGGTTTATTTGAAAGTACTAGCTTTTCGAAGAGGCAGTGCTTCCAAATAAACCTATTGGACTATAACCTGCTGTTTCCCTTGAGGTGGGCACTGCAGTGCTTTATTTTCCCCCTTCAGCACTATTTTGATTTAATCCTTACCCTTCCCTTCACTTTGACCATGCAGCATTGCCCTTTGAGAAGGGCATTGCTTGTCACTGGCTACTTTTTGTTTCCTTTCTTCCTGGTGGTTGGAATTGAATAAAGATTTGTACACCTGTTGTCTTTCACTGTGTCCTACACATGTGCACACACAACATGGGTGCTGGGGAAAATATAAGCACTACTGCACTTCGGTGGTATTGTGGGAGTAAGGGGGAAATATCACAGCCATAGAAAGAGGAAAAAGATAACCTGGTGTTGTCTGATTTTTAACTTTATCCACCCCAGTCCAACACCGGCACCTCCAAATCATGAGAATCACCTTGGCATTGTGTGTGTGTTCCCACTTGAAGATTACTGCATCTTTACACCTACAATCTTTGTTCCAGTATAATTTGGATTTGCTGCTCAAAGGACCACCTGGATTTGGTAACAGCCACGTGATAGTGGCAAATGATGGAAAATCATGGCCAGTTTCCACACTTATAATAAAACTTTAGTGTGTCCTTAGTTCCAAGACATTTCACTTTTTAAATTGATTTATGCAGTAACTAATACAGCTGGCTGCTAAAACTTTCTTTGTAACCAATTTACTCTTAATATCATATCAAAATAAAGATTCTGTGAGGGACTGAAAGTGACTGTAACAATCGCGGTGCCTGTGAAGTAAGTGAGACATTGTGACATGATGTGCTTTTAGAGTTCATTATTGAAACAATGACACAAGATGCTAAATCTAGAACCTGCACTCTATACTTTACCAAACAAATTTTAGTACTTCCCATCATACACTTTGTGCTGTTAGATGTTTGGCATTCCTCTCTGGTTAACCAGTAAATCAAATTTACACTATCTAATCTCAAACTTCTATCACAAAGATTTTCTTCATACAGTGAGTTCCACAATGTCAGAACACTTTCAAACACTACTTTTTCTCACTCAACATCTTTGACTGAGTAGTCATTGTTGCAATGCCGAGGAAATGCAGCAGTCAATGATCAGATCATCTGATTTACGAGCTGTTAATTTCGTGGGCAAAAAATTGGACCGGACAAAGGGGGAGAATGCTCTTAAAAAGCAATACTGTTTTTATTCATTAACCTAATTGGCTTGAGTTTAACATCCTTGCTGAAATAATAATTATTTATAATATCAGGGGATCTGAGTTTGTGCTGCCTCAAAGGAAAGTTTCTCCAGAATCAGCCAGATAAAGTCAGAGACGTACAGCATGGAAACAGACCCTTCAGTCCAACCCGTCCATGCCGACCAGATATCCCAACCCAATCTAGTCCCACCTGCCAGCACCTGGCCCATATCCCTCCAAACCCTTCCTATTCATATACCCATCCAAATGCCTTTTAAATGTTGCAATTGTACCAGCCTCCTCCACTTCCTCTGGTAGCTCATTCCATACCCATACTATCCTCTGAGTGAAAAAGTTGTACCATAGGTCTCTTTTTTTTTTAAATACCTTTCCCCTCTCACCCTAAACCTATGCCCTCTTAGTTCTGGACTCCCGACTCCCTGACCCCAGGGGAAAGACTCTGTCTATTTATCCTATCCATGCCCCTCATAATTTTGTAAACCTCTATAATGCCACCCCTCCATTTCCAATGCAGGGTTCATTTGTTGGGGCTGGAGCTGTACACTTTAATATATTAATGATTTGGACGAAGGGGCATTCTGGTGAAGTTCGCTGATGGTATAAAGTTAGGCGGACAGGCAGATAGTACTGAGGAGGTGGGGAGGCTGTAGACAGATCTAGTCCAAGACATGGCTGATGAAATTCAATGTGAGCAAATGCGAGGTCTTGCACTTTAGAAAATAGTCCGTGCCTGTGTTCTTTTTTCAAAATGGCGAGAAAATTCATAAAGCCAAAGTACAAAGGGATCGTAGAATGCTAGTACAGGATTCTCTTAAAGGTTGACTTGCAGGTTGAGTCAGTGGTTAAGAAAGCAAGTGTAATGTTGTAATTTATCTCTAGGGTTGGAATATAAAAGCAGTGATGTGCTACTGAGATTTTGTAAAGCTCTGGTTATGGTTTCGCTTTAGAATACTGTGTCCAGTTTTGGGTCCCACGCCTCAGGAAGGACATACTGGCACTGGAGTATGTCCAGCAGAGATTCACACGGATGATCCCAAGAATGGTAGGCCGAACATACAATGAATGGCTGAGGATTCTGGGATTGTATTTATTAGAAGATTGAGGGGAGATCAAATAGAAACTTACAAAACACTTCATAGCTTAGAAAGGGTGGACACTGGGAAATTGTTTCCATCAAGCGAGAATACTAGGACCCGTGGGCTTAGCCTTAGCATTAGAGGGGGTCAAGTTAAAACTGAAATGAGGAGACATTTCTTCAGCCAGAGTGTGCTTGGCCTCTGGAATTCATTGCTACAGAGTGCAGTGGAGGCTGGGATGCTAAATGTCTCCAAGGCAGAGATTGATTAAATTCTTTATCTTGCAACGAATGAAGGGATATGGGGAGAGTGTGCATAAGTGACATTGAAATGCCCATCAGCCATGATTTGAATGGGGGTGTGGACACGATGCGCCGAATGGCCTTATTCCACTCCACTTTCTTATGGTCAATCCCAACTTTTTTATGTTGGTACTTTTAAACCCAAGTACTGGCATGTTTGACACAGATGTCTTAATCTGTTCACTGACCCTTGGGATTCTGGCCTTAGACCTTCTGACCTAGAGATAGGGATACAACCACTGTCATAAGAGCCCCAGCTGCAATGCTAAAGTGCATTTGGGTGTATAGCATTAGGAATTCAAAAAAAAAGGTGGGAGGGAACAAATCAAATCATCCTGCTCTGCTGGGAAAGTGTCCACATATGGATGTCAGATGGAGACCAAGACTCTGGTTGCATTTTGAATGGAAGGGTAAGTGACTTGGTTTGAAGATATATTTTGCAGGAGATATGGCAAATGTAGACTTGTTATCTATGTGTTCTACTGCTTGTTTTTACTTTGTTTAATAACTCTGGGAAAGTGTGTGAATAGCTGACTTTTATTTTCAGCAGGACTGATCAAAAGTTATTTGTGTTTTTGAAGTTGGAGTATTAGGGCGAGGTGCCAGTATAACTATCTGTCATGGAAATGTGGCAGATAAAGTTACCAAACCCCAAAGTTGTTAGGGACTCTTACGGAATTAAAGCATAATCTTTCTGGCACACCCACAAATGGGGCCAGGAGAAAATTTCAAAAGGACATTAAAAGAAAAATCTTCCCTTTTTTGTTTGGATTTGAATGCTGTAAGTGGTTTTTTTTCCAAGTTTTGGAAGCAAGGCTGTTTGACTCAGTGTGGCAGTTTAGACTGGCAGTTGTAGACAGAAAGGAAGTCTGTCTGATTTGATCTAACAATAGATTATTTTATTCTAGCTTCAACAGCAGCTGGATCGCGTTCTGAAGGTAAACGATGATTTGCGGCATAAAATAAATGTCGTCCAAACCCAGTTGAGAAATGTGTTGGAGAAGAAGGCAGAATTAGAAGTCACAGTGCAGCAAAAGGAGAAAGAAATAAACCGACTGCAGCTCAACCTGACTGAAGTTCAGGCAGAAAACACTGGCGAAAAGGTATTTTAATCTCCTGGTAATTGCACTCTCCTCTTTATCAGTCAGAATATCTGGGTTCATGCTTCCGCTTCAAAGACTGGTGTAAAATATCTCCTCAAAATGTCACATCATAGGTCAGTGGAGAAAATGCTGTAGTCTTCAAGTACTGAAAGTGAATACCCCATCTGAAATGAAAAATTAAACTTGTTCTCTTTTGGTTTGTTGTAGCTAGATTGCTGTGCAGATATTGAGAATGTGTCTTTATTCTCTTATCTCTTCTCTTTAAAAGTTCACAGATGTATCAACAATCAACATGGCTGATAAAATCATCATTGATGTGAATGATCCAAACCGGCCTTATTTCACAAAACAAGAAATGCGACAGATTCTGCATGAGCGCAATGAACTAAAGGCAAACTTGTTCCTGGTGCAGGAGGAACTAGCTTACTATCAGAGGTCTGTGTGCACTGGGTAATGTGGGGAAAAGCTCAGGGATATGTTTGGGGATTTGTCCCATACTAGGGTGTATTAGTGCACATAGCCATTGATCTCTATGTCCTGCCCCAGCAGCTCTTAGCTCCCAAAGATGGATTGCAGAGTCATTCCACCTGTACAATTTGATGGGCTGCAACCATAAGTCCCTAATTGTGTAAGGCTTAATGCAAATGCATTTTTAGCTTTGTATACTTGTTTGAGATGCAGAACAATTAAAATGAAGCTTCAGCTTTTGACTCTTGTCAGTGACTTAGATCTGTTTTGGTGTTGCAGAGAGATACTCAATGATGAGAAGTGTCCGGCAATTTTCATGGAAGCAATCAAGAGTGCAATTAAAAAGCAGAGGAAAAAGGTGAAGGCCAAAATGTTGGGAATACAAGAAAACATGTGTAGCAGGTGAGTGCTTTCTTTTGAAAAGGCCATCTGAAGAGACACATCTGACATTGCACTTCATTCTGCCTCCACTTTCTCATTTCAAAATCTGATCTTGTTTTTACACTTGCCTCACCTTTTTTTTTTAATGCAAGTTTTTTTGTTTTCTCTTCACAGTAGTGATAGCCTTGGTCTCTTCCTTCTCTCTCTGCCCTCTATCCAGCAGTGATGTTTTTCTTCAGCTACTGTAGGGATGGTGATGGCTGAAAATGCTACTTTGGTCATTTGGTTAGATTGGGAAACAATGATGTCCTCTCCCACACACATCACTCCACAACCCATTCACAAGAGTCTGTTCTTTTTTTTTGTAGGAATGGTTAATTTTCAATTTACTCTTTAAAAAAAAAAGTTCTTTTTGGCCTCTTGAGCCATGCACTGCTGCTGACACTCTTAAATGCAGAGAGCTGAAGACTCTGTTCCCTATCTGGTGACTTGATTTTTGTCATGAGACACTTGCTGACACTTAAACATTGATAAGCATTAGGTGTAGGCCATTCAGCCCCCTCTAGCACATATACTTTATGGTCAGGCCACATTAACTATTTGCTGCCAGGTTAGTTTGCCACCTTGCTGTCATTTGCTTTAATCCACAGCTGCTTCAGGAGGACAGCCTGGGGAGCATTCAGAGCTGGCCAAAGGTCTGCTAGCACCATACTAATTATTCGAAGGAGGCACAACGAACTCTTAAAATAAAGTTTTTTTTTTACTTGGTCTAAACTATGTACCTCAGCTACATCTTGAGTTTTTTTTTCCCCATCATTCTAGTGGCTAGACGAGCATTGATTGCCTGTCAATCATTGCTCTGGGTCTAGCGTCCCTTGGAGGCCAGGCAAGGATGTCAGTTCCTGACATCTGCAACAGATTCAAGGTCACCCTTAGATTTTCAACTCCAGAATTCAAATTCCACCATCTGCCATGGCAGGATTCGAATCTCGGTCCCAGGACAATTACCTGGGTCTCTGGGTTAACATTCCAGTGATAATATCACTAGACAATCGTCTATACTTGAGTTCTATTTTCTGCACATTAAAGAAGTTTGAATTGAATTCATTGTTGACTTTGTTGGTAGCTATCTCCTAAATGGCCCCCAGTTTTGGACTAACTAGGAGAAAGTGAGGACTCCGATGCTGGAGACTAGAGTTGAAAAATGTGGTGCTGGAAAAACACAGCAGGCCAGGCAGCATCCGAGGAGCAGGAAAATCGACATTTCGGGCATAAGCCCTTCTTCAGGAATGAGGCTGGTGTGCCAAGCGGGCTGAGATAAAGGGTAGGGGGAAGGGAATTTGGGAGAGGGGTGCTGAGAATACAATAGGTAGGTGAGGGTGATAGGCCAGGGAGGGGGTGGGGGCAGAGAGGTCAGGAAGACGATTGCAGGTCAAGAGGGTGGTGCTGAATCTGGGGGATTGGGACTGAGAAGGTGAGGTGGGGGGGGGGCTGGAGGGAGGGAGGGAGAGGGGAAATGAGGAAGCTGGAGAAATCTACATTCATCCCGTGTGGTTGAATGGGACACATGCACCAACCAACCCAACCGCCCCGTGGCTGAACACTTTAACTCCCCCTCCCAATCTGCCAAGGACATGCAGGTCCTTGGCCTCCTCTATCGCCAGACCTTGACCATGTGACGCCTGGAGGAAGAGCGCCTCATCTTCCACCTAGGAACCCTCCAACCATACGGGACGAGGTGTGACCCTTAGAAAGTTTATAAATGAGGGGCATGGATAAGGTAAATAGGCAAGGTCTTTTCCCTGGAATTGGGGAGTCCAGAACTAGAGGGCATAGGTTTAGAGTGAAAGGCGAAAGATCTAAAATGGACCTAAGGGGCAACTTTTTCACGCAGAGGGTGGTACGTGTATGGAATGAGCTGCCAGAGGAGATGGTGGAGGCTGGTACGAATTACAGCATTTAAAAGTCATTTGGATGAGTATATGAATAGGAAAGAATGAGATGGATATGGTCCAGGTGCTGGCAAATGGGACTCGATTACGCTAGGATTTCTGGTTGGCATAGATGAGTTGGACTGAAGGGTCTGTTTCTGTGCTATACATCTGACTCCGTGCAGCCTAATAAAGGGCAGTAGGGGACTAGTGAATTTTGAGAAGATTTGTAGCTCAGGTTGAGGTAGGGGACTGTGAAGAGTGTGGAACACAATGGCTATGTTTCTGTTTTCAGGTATAATTAACTGGATCAAGTGCAAATAACGCTCAATGGTGGCAGTTTTGAATTTTTTTTTTTGCTTCGATTTCTGCTCAACTTTAATTTGTATTCCTGCAGCTTAGATTCCATATTTAGACAGCATTTTGGAATAGTTTTAAAATCAGTTCTGTATTTAATGTTTTTTTTTTGTTTGTATTTGAATGGCAACCTAGTGCACTCTGATTTAGTCCATCTCCAGTTGTATCAATTGTTTGGAATATATGTGAGATTGCCTACTTTAGTAGTAAAGGGTACTGCAATGGATGATGAGCCACGATCACATTTGAAGGGCCAAATGGCCTACTCCTGTTATATTGTATGCCTATATGTGAGCAGCCTGACTTTAAATGAAATTGAAAATAATAATTTATTGGTTGCACTGTAGGGTTAGATAAAATATAAAAGATTTGAATGATATTTAAGCTGTGCCTCTTGCTGTTCTTCTGGAATACCATTGAATAAGAAAGAAATTTAAGAACTTGTGGCTGTTTATATGGACCAAGCCTGTATTCACTGTCCATCTGCTAAGTGCCCTTGAGAAAGTGGCAGTGAGTTGCCTCCTTGATACTGTCCTGCAGCAGTTTGTTAGGACAGGAATTGCAGGACCTTGACTGGCAACGAAGGAGTAGTGATGGTTTTTGCAAAGTTGTTTTGAACAGTGTATGATTGGGAAGGGAATCAGCAGCTCGGTGTTCCCGTGCATCTTTCCTCTAGATATGAGGTCATGGGTTTAAAAGATTCCTGGCAAAGATGATGGCGAGTTGCTGCAATGGATCTTGTAGATGTTTCACATTATTTTCAATATGCAGTGGTACTGGAGGGATTGAATGTTCTTAAGGTGGTGAATAGATTCATTCAGTCAATTGTGGTGTTGGGGGTAGGGGTGTGCTCAGTTTCTGAACTTCTGGTGTTACATTTTCAAATTGCACTTGATTTCAGGAGAAATTTGCCTTCTTGGGGATGGGGCTGAGAGGAAAAGGTGATTTAGTTGAAATTGTCCAATATATCGACCATTCAGTGCAGCAACTACATTCATAACCAAGGTTAAATGTTGTCAATTTCTGCACAGGCCATAATTAAAGTTGATTACTGGAATGTCAACAATTTTCACATGTTGAGGAATTCAGGCTATAAGAGCAGTTGATTGCCATTCACTATGTCTTTATTTATATTAAAAAAAAACTCCTGTTTCTACACAGTGATGAGGATGACCAAGAAGCTCTTGCCATTCCCTGCTTCTCACCAGATGAAGTGGATGCCAAGCCACCAGAGTCAAAAATCAAATCCATGTGAGTTTTCAATCCATTCAGTCTTTTAGATAAATTGGTTATTGTCTCTATTCAGGATTTCCTAACTTTCTTCTTGCTTGTCTTGGTTGACTGTGTGTTTGAGAATAGGTGGGTGTCAGAAACTGAGGAGTATTTTTATGGCTACAGCACCTTATTCATACTGAACGTACCTACTTGGTCACTCTGTGCATTCCAGTAAATCCAGGGTTGTCCTCTCCCAGCAGAGTTTTGTAACACTGTTTGGAATGTGAATAAGTATTCCATTTAAAAGTGAGATCCTGTAATGGAGCCTCTCCGAAATATAGAATGTTCGACATTTTGTCAAATCTGGCAGGATGCTTTATAGATTCATTAGGATGCTGTGTAATATGGGGAACTGCATTCAAAAAAAGTGCTTTGAAAATTTTTTTTTTTACATTTAGAACAGAGAAGATTTGTTATGGCTTGACAGCAGTGTTTTAAAATTACAAACAGCGCCCTGAGGTCAAATAGATGCTCCCAGTGATTTGAAGGATGTGGAACATGGGAGCAGCAGTATAAGATTGAAATATCCAAACTTTCCACATCAAAAGAAATCTCTCTTTCTGATAGAATGTCATGTGGATGACCAGAATGAAGGGTCAATTAGCTGGTTCAAGAGAAGGAGGAAAGATGTGGGAAGGGAGTAGGCCCCAAAAGGTTGTGGATTTGTGCTTTGAATGCCAGAATGGACTGGTTTGCTGAATGAATGGTCTGATTCTGTACAGTTTCTAATATGTTTGATAATAGCTTGGTGTTATAACCTAGAAAACATATTGGCCTGATATCGGAGTACCCACAAGTGGAACAGTGGGTGTTGAGTGAAGGAAAATCATGCTAATTCTAGTTTATAAATCATGGATTCATAGAGGTGCTGATGAGACTGGGATCAAGGAGATGGGTAAGAAAATCTGTTTTCTTTCTGTAGGTAATCTGAATTTTGATTCCTGAGTGTGTCCAACATGCAGCAGCTACCTCCTAGCAAACTGATGTTGCAACAGGGATATCCAGCAGGCAATGGGCTTTACATATATGCTGGACTAACCCCTGTTTCAAATATGCGTAAAAGGGCACCAATTATCCTTTCAGTATTTCCATCAGGAACACACCTGTGCTTCCTGTACACCAATTTTGGGGATTGGGAGGCTGTGTGGAAATTTGGGCATCGGTATTTCCAGGGCAAGATTCATCCTCCAAGGCCTCTTCTTGAGTCTTGTAATGTGTTGATAGAGGTTGTAGACATCACTTGATTTAATGTCGAACAAGGAATTGCAGATAAACAGGATTGAGCATTTTGGACTGTTGCCAATCCATCACTGGAGGTTTGTCACGTGGAAATTACTTACTTACAAAAAGATCTTCAGGAAACCCTCCGTATGATATTTGCTGTCACCTATGTTTTCTGTGGACAGTAATGCTCTTGGACTCTTTAGAGATCTGCATTTTGACTCTTCACTTGGGTTACAAAACAAAACCACTCAGCACCATTCATAGGTACAAACCATGGACAAGATGTGAAAGCAGATTTTGTCCACTTGAGTCTCCTTGGTTGGAGACTGGAGTGAGTGGTCAGATTTGTTTGATTTTTTTTTTCTCTCACAGGTTGCAGTAGGAAAATGTGGATCTTTTTAATCCAGTCTGGATTTGGTTTGCTGCTAATACTTGCTTTTGAGAGCAGAACCCAGCCATGGTACTATGACCATTCTGCAGTGATTTCACCCCTGCTCCACCCCATCCCCAACCAAAACCACTTTCTCTTTTGTTACATCTACCCTGACTTTGCTGCTAGCAATCATACAGGAAGTTGCTGTGTTCTTTTATAAATTCCTCTTTTTTTTTTTTTGATTTTTGAGATTTGTGGAGAGCAAGGTGATGTAAATGGAAGTTTTCCTTTTTAGAGACTTGATCTCTCTCTCTCTCTCTCTCTCTTCCTCTCTTTTTCTCTCTCAATTGAGATGCTGGCTTGGTGAAGCATTAGAGCTTTATAAAAGGTTCCATTGCACTATTTGAAGAAAAAGCACTTTTTTTTTTTCTTTCTTTTTGGCTGTATCAGATTGTTGTTTTGTGGGATCTTGTTCTGTGTAATTTGGTGCGGTTTTCTGATATGACACCAGTAATTGTATTTTTGAGTATACTTCAATAACTGGAGTGATTTTCTGGGACTTTTTTCTTTTGGATGTTACATAAATGCTTTTGCTATCAAATTGTCTCTAATACACCCATTTAATCCAAAACGTTCTGTCTAATATTGTCATTTAAGCTGAACAAAGTCATATTCTGTGGTAGAATGTGAAACATCTAAGCTTCATGACTTTAATATATTAAATGACTTTGTTTTTACTGAAGATGTCCTGTGTGCCTGCTGTTTGGCCTTGAACAGTGATGACTTTGGCAAGTGGCTAGGACTTGCACAGATAGCCTTGGACTTATTGCCTTTTATATTCTTGCATTCCAATCCTGACCACCACGTCACCAGGATGTGTTCTCTCTGCTCATGGGATGTTTTACTGATTACTGAAACTTATTAAACAGAATGCATTTTATAAAAATTATATAATGCTTCATTAATCCTCTGGATAAGATTAGTACTTAGCTTCATATTTGTTGTTTAGTAGATTTGAGGCATGGGCTAAATTCTGCAAATTAGTATTTCCAATGCAGAATATCCTATGCAGGAATTAAGGCACTCTGGGTCATCAATTTTTGTTTTCTTCCATCTCTTCAATATGATGGGTAGGGAATCTTGTGCACTAGCCTGACTTGTATGGGTGTGCAGTCCTCCAGCTTGTGCTGGAAGGTGTAACACATAGGTCTTAAGAGGCCTGTAGAATTTTAAATATTTGGAGTGTTCAAAGTTTCACTCCATTCTGAATTGGCAGTCTCTTATCTTGGTATGTGGGTAGGTGAGGAGCATAATTGAACAAATATTTCCAACAGTCATCATGCCTGATAAGGAGCTTGAACTCTGGACCGGTCTATCCAGCTCTGTCTTCCCTAATGGAAGGGAGAAATCCAGAAAGACTTTGTACCCATGGCCAGGAGTGACCTTGGTGTCTGTGGTCTTGTGCTTTCATTTACAATCAGTTTTGGAAGCATGATCCAGAAGGCTGACCAATTGTGAAAACCTCTCAGATAATATTTTGAGTATACCATTACAAATGAGATGAGGAATCTCTGAAATTTTGGGTTATATTTCAGAACAATCACTTTTTAAAATTTCACTGCCATATATATCATATGCTGGATTCAATCTTTAATGTGTACTTTATGAATAATTATTAATTTTTAGCACAACAACATGGTGTATTTTAATTGATTTTTGAGGAAATTGTTGCTAGTGCATAATATATCTGCGTTTATTTTCCAGAAATCCATCTTCAGAATTTAGAACTACTTTGCAAAGTATTGTCTCCCAAGAAATCCAGATCTGGATTTTGGAACTGCTTTGCAAAGTACTTTCCACCAGGTAAATGTGAGATTTATTTTATACAGATAACTATAGAGGAATAAACTTAAAGTTTGTATAGAACATACAAGTATACAGATTTTCAAAACTACTGTTGCTACTGCCTGGGAAAACTATTAGAACCAGAGGACAGGGCAATGGGTTGTTATGTTGCCATAGTCTTACCAGACCATAGGGGTGTTGCCTCATTAGAGAGAAGCAAATAGTGGTGATTTAACCTGAGGGCCACCAGCCCTCCGGCAAGGGAAGAGGTTGAGAAGGAGAGTCCTTCATGGTAACCTCAAACTGATGTTGTAATGTGAACCCATGCTTTTGGCATCACACTACTCTGCAAACCAACAATCCAGCCACCTGAGCTAAACTGATTCCCAGGACAGTGGGTAATGAGCAATGAAAGGTACTTTTTGAGTGGCACCATCAGCACTGTCAAAATCAACTGATGCAAGTATTACACTATTTAAATACGTTTATATTTTAAAACGAATACATAAAAGTTTAGACTTGTTTCTGTAATTTGGATCCAAATGACACCCTCTTTCAGATCAGGAAGTATTTCTTAATAGGGGAAAAGTAAATAAAACTTTGCATGACTTTTATCTGTTCTGCTAATTTGTAACCCCCATGTTGTTGTTTGAAAATGATGATACAGTAGTATAATCTTATATTGTTTTTGTAAATCTGTATTGTATGAACACTTGAGTATTCAGTAGAGTTCAAAGCAGTTTCTGGTTTATTCCTATGGGTGCAACTCCAAACTGGATGACTTACTCGATCATTCCAAGTCCATTCACATACTGTGAAAACTTGTGCACTTGCCATTGGATGCCATCTCAGTATCTATTTACGGAGCTCCTCCGCCTGGTTATTAGTGCCCTTTTTTTTCATTTGACTGAAATGTCATCCATCCAAAAGGCTTAAGCCTCCAAACCATTTAAGAAATATCCAGTCATTTAATTTACAACTAAATTAACAACTAATTTTAAGAATTGAATAACTGATTATAGATACTTTGTCATTTGAGGAAATTCCTGGCATGGTATGAGTAAAAACTAATTTCTTAGTTATTTGTAATTGTACATTAATTGTGTAACTCTCCAGCTGATTAAATGGGCAAGTTGTTGGGAAAAGGGTAACAAAGCTTATGTTTTACATTCTTTTTAAACTGAAAATAACAATCTGAATCAACTTGCACTATAATGAATGGCTTAGATTTCACACAGAAAACAAACCCACACTTAATTATTGTCAATTAGATTATATCTAGCTTTCTGCTGAGAATTTTAAACTTTTATAATGAGAAAGTTCCTTGCCACTCCAGAAGGAATTGTCTTTCTGGTTGATAACTACATGGATGCTCACAACACGATTGACTGTTTAGACCTCATGATTATGCTGTTCTTGTCTGTTCACTCAGATTGTAATACACTGTTTTACATGTGCTCTGGCTGTAGTGGATGAGCAATGCAAGAAGGTGCTCTTAGTTGTAGGTTTGCTCAGCATTTCTAGCTGTGGCTTCACTGAGCCTTGCTGTTTAGAGTATAAGTTGAGGTTTTCTCCAAAGGTCGACATGAGAGACTAAATGTTATGTTACATGTAAGCCTTTGGTTTATGTCTAACAACTTGCCTCCCCACCCCCTGCACTTACCAAAAAAAAGCCAGTGCCATTTGACCAAATGACATAAAGAATAGCTTGAAGTTTTTTTTTAACAACATTACTCTATTTGTTTGGCATATACCAGGTTAACATGCAAGCAGTAGAGAAGTACACAGAGCAGTAATAATGGTGTATTCTATCCCTATTATATGAAGTGATTTTTATAGGCTTTGCTTTGCACATACTTCAATATAGTATCTTTACCTGCCCAATTATTGCAAGGCTACCTTACTCTGCTTCCTTCTGACACCCTGGTGCTATGTAACTACCTTTTTATTGTTTGGTTTACCTACCAGTGTGTGGCAGGAGTGACATCTTTCCCGAGATCACTTTCCCAATGTGTTGGAAAGTGTCATCTGTTGTGATATATCGCGCAGCACTTGCAAAGGAATGGCCTGTTCATTGCTGTTTGGATTCTGTCAAGTCCATCTGGCTCCTGATCTCATTGCAGCTTTAGTCTCCATGTGGAGGGAAAAAAGAGCTGAACTCCAGGTGAGAGTGACTGCCCTTGACAAAGTCCAGCATTTGACCAAGTGTGACATTAAGGAACCCTACCAAAACTGGAGTCAGTGGGAATCTTAGGCGATGGGGGAGGAGGAGAAGGTGAGAGAAACCCTCTGCTGCACTTAGACTTCTTTCTGGCACAAAGGAAGGTTGTTACTGTTGGCCAATCATCTCAGTCCCAGTGCTTTATTGCAGGAACTCCTTTTTGGCTAGTATCCTACACCCAACCAGCTTCAGCTGCTTCAATCTTAAGGTCAGAATTAGAGCTGTTCGCTGATGGTGAATATCCAATACCAAAGCAGTCTGTCCATATGCAGCAAAACATGGACAACATCCAGTCTTTGCCTGGCACTGATGTGAATGTCACTTGCTACTTGTCAACCAATAACCAACTCCAACAAGAGAATCTGACCACCAGTAGAAATTGAATTGGACCGGCCATATAAATACTCTTGTTATAAGAGAAGATCAAAAGATGAGAATTCTGTGGCATGTATTTCGCTACCTGTCTTCTCAATGCAAGTCTGTTCTGTACAAAACAAATCAAGAGAGTGATGGAATATTCTCCACTTGCCTGGATGGGTGCAGATCCAACAACACTCCAGAATCAGACAAAACAGTCCACTTGATTGGAATCCTGAACATGATCTTCAGCATTCACACCCTTCACTGCTCAACGGCAGTAGTGTACTGGAGGATTAACTGTAGGAATTCACCCAAGGCTTCTTTTTGACAGCGCCTTCCAAACCTGCATCTTCTACCAGCTAGACCGATCCAGTGGTTCAGGAGGACAGCTTTCCACCAACCTGTCCAGGACAATTATGAATGGGCCATAGATGTTCAACCCACATGATTTTTTTTTCTTTTTGCTAAGATAGCTTTCCCAATCCGATATCTTTGTGGGGAAAGATGAAACCATCCTCCTAATGGATTCTGTCCTTCCCTCCTTTCTTAACATCTAGCAGTATTTTCAGCATCTGGATGGTGAATCTTGCTTTCTCCTGTCTGGAAGGCTTAATTTACGAACATTTGAGTAAATACAATACGTAAGTCCCACTTACCAGCACCTAGGTTTTTATGTTATGACCTCTTTTTTTTTTTAAAAGAGTTCATCCAAGTACTGAACGATTTGATGTCCTTGCCTCTACTAATCTCTTTTGGCAGTGAGTTCCAGACTCCCACCACGCTCTGGGAGTGTTTTCTTTTAAATCCCCTTCAGACCTACTGCATATCGTTTTTTTTTAAATTAGGTTTCCCCCTGCTGCTTCCTATTCACCCTGTCCATAACCCTCATGTATGGCCAGAATAGTTATTGAGTGGCTTGTGGTGCTTTAAAAATCTTAATTTTTGATTTTGTATTTTGAGTACTGCATAATTTTTTTCCAGGTTTATTGTTTTGCACATTTTAAAACTGTTTTTTAGTTCTTTGTCACTTGCATTTATAAAATTATTACTTTTCATGTGCTTGAAATTATCTCTCTACCTCTCATAAATACATTCACATAGAGAAGCACCCAATGGGATTGGTGGAACCAGTTCTGCAGCATTGCAGAAGGAGCCTTCTCAATAACCTGTGCCATAACACTGGAGTTAATTCTGTAGATATTATTCTAGCTGTACTGCTGCATGTTTTAATAGTCCTCTAAAGTAATTGTTTCCTTTTTGAGAAAGATCACTTTTGTAAAACAAGATTAGTTAAATCTTGTGTCTCTTAATACAGTGAGATATCTGATCAGCTTGTGCTTTCATTTTGACCAAATGGTCCTGCCCTGATAGTCGTTTTTTTTATCCCTGTGACTTTAATCGGGTCTCCTTCAAACTGAAACCAAAAGTATTTTAAATAAATTTTTAAAAATTGCTCATCCTAGATTCTGCTACAGCTAATGGCTTAGTGTTTTCTCTCCCCTATGATATAAATGTGCTTCTATTGACACTTCTGGAAGCTGTCTGACATGTACTAGTTTTAAATCATTGTCCTCGAAAAATGACCAAGTTAGTTAACTTTTGAAGGAGTTTAAAAATCAACATGTCACAAGCCCAAAAGTCAAATTCCAAAATAATTATATATAAATCTTCTGCCCCGTCCGCACCCCCCCATCCAACATATCTTACAAATCGTGTTCCCATTATTCTTTCTTTTCCGTCTGAAGAAAAAAATTTCTTTTGTACCGAATCTAACCAATTTAAAGGCCTGAGGTCTAAATGCTTCTCAGGCTAGAGCCTGATCACTGTAAGCCTTTCACTTAAACAAATCCAATGGGCCAGTGTGAGTAGACAATGTCTAAGGATCACAAGTGTTTTTTGTACTTTAAGGATTAATTCTGTACTTTAAGGATTAATTCTGTAAAAGTCTGTCAAGTGACTGCACTTGGCCCATATCACTCTGAACCCTTCCTATTAATGTACCCATCCAGATGCCTTTTTAAATGTTGTAATTGTACCAGCCACCACCATTTTCCTCTGGCAGCTCATTCCATACACTCCTCACCCTCTGCGTGAAAATATTGCCCCTTCAGTCCCTTTTAAGTCTTTCTCCCTCACCCAAAACCTATGCCCTCACAATTTTAAAGTGCACCCCTGCTCCAGGGAAAATACCTGTATAAGATTACCCCTCACCTTCCGCTCCAGTGAAAACAACCCCAGCCAATTCAACCTCTTCCTACAGTTCAAACCCTTGCAACATTCTTGTAAATCTTTTCTGAACTCTTTTCAAGTTTCATAACATCCTCCCTATAGGAGGGGGACAAGCAGTGCACACAGTATTCCAAAAGTGGCCTAACCAATGTTCTGCACAGCTGCAACAATGACTATAGGACTTGGGAAGTCAATGATTTTTCCAATCAAGGAAAGTACACCAACTACCCTTACTATCCCATCTACCTGCAACTCCACTTTCAAGGAACTATGAACCTGTGCACCAAGATCACTTTGTTCAGCAACAGTCCCCAGGACTGTGCCATTTTAAGTGCATATGTTCTGCTCTGATTTGCCTTTCCAAAATGCAACACATCACATTAATCTAAATTAAGTGCCATCTGCCAGTCCTCAGGCCCATCTGATCAAGATCATTATTACAGTCTGAGGTAATCTTTGCTGTCCACTATACCTCCAATTTTGCTGTCATCTGCAAACTTACTAACTGTACCTCCTATGTTCACATCCATATCATTTATATAAAATGACAAAAAGCATTGGACCCAGCACTGATCTTTGTAGCACACCACTTGTCACAGGCCTCCAGTCTGAAAAGCAATCCTCCACCACTGCCTCCTGTCTTCTACCTTTGAGCCAGTTCTGTAACCAAGTGTCCCTATATTCCATGTGATCTAACCTTGCTAACAAGTCTACCATGAGGACCTTGTCAACCACCTTACTGACAATGTTCTGCACAGCTGCAACAATGACTATAGGACTTGGGAAGTCAATGATTTGTCCGCACCCTTGTCAACCACCTTACTGAAGTCCAAATAGGTCACTATCACGTCTCTTCCCTCAATCATCTTCATTACTTTTCTTAACAAATTCACATCAAGTTAGTGAGACAAAATATCCCACACACTAAGCCATGTTGACTATCCAAATACATATACATCCTGTCCCTCAGGATTCCCTCCAACTTGCCCACCACTGACGTCCTGGCTTATCCTTACCACCTTTCTTAAATAGTGGCACCACGTTAGCCAAGCTCCAGTCTTCTGGCAGCTCAACTGTGACTATCGATGATCCAAATGTCTCAGCAAGGGACCCATCAAATACTTCTGTAGCTGCCCACATTTCTAGGGTACACCTGATCAGGCCCTGGGGACTCCTCCACCTTTGTGTTTTAAGACACCCAGCACTCTGTCCTCTGTGATATTGACATTTTTCAAGATGTCACCATCTATTTCCCCACATTCTCAATAGCCATGTCCTTCTCCACATGGTTCAGTGAGTAACAACCTTGCCTATGTATGAAGGCTGCAGACTAAAGTTCCACTCAGAGCCGGTCTATGCTGATACTTCAATGTAACAGTGAGAGTACACTGCACCATCTTAAGTAACATTCACCAGAGGAGAGGCAAACTGAGACCATGGTTATCCAAGTGGATTCAAACTATTATCTGTTAGCCAAAACTTCACCTAATTTGTAAATTTTCTTGTAGCTGAGAAAACCTTTTTTAGAGTTTAGTTTTGAGTCATATTATTGCACATCATTTGTTGTGTAACTAATAAAGTAACTTTAGTATTTCCCACTCACAATGTACCCCTCGCTTTACAGGTCACCCTTTTCCCCACATCCCTCTCCATCTAGGAGGGTGGGATGGTCTGGAGTTCAGACTCTCCCAAGTCAGCCATCAATATCCCTCCATGACCAGTTGTCACATGCAATTCAGGTGGGTTCTGCTAGACAGTGGCCCTTCTGGATTTGTCTGGCTGTGTAGGAAATAAATTGATTGCCTGACATGCCACTCACTGACAGACAAGATAATTTAGAAGTTATTATCCATCTGGAAATCCTCAACCTTTCTCAGTGGGGTGTTTTCCTGAATGAAGTAAAATGTTCAAGTTTAAGGTAATTTGATAACACTTTTGGTTTTTACATTATCTATATGAATGTAGCCAAATGCACTATAATCCTTTCCATAAAGCATTTTTTGCTTTTAGAATGCATCTATGGTTTCAAGGAATGATCGATTGAATGGAATCTTCAATGACTTAGTCAAAACCAGATTATCCTGATGCTCCAATATGAAACTCAATTTATTTTCTGCATAATTGTAGCCTGACCTAAGTGTTTGTAACATTTTGTTTTATTTTTAGCTGTAGCATTTTGCTTTTTGACCTCTATCAGAGTTCTTAAACTGGACATTGGAATGTGTAGTTCTTTTTAAACTATCCTGTATAAAGCTGTGTTTCTACCTACAGCTATTCTTATTGCTGATCAGAGTCCAAGTGTTGATATGTAGCAAGTATAAGGTGGTTTACATATGGGCTCCAGTTCATAGAACCTGAATGGGGCTGCTGTGCTTTAATACACTTCTTTTAGAGAGGAGAGAGATTGCTTTCCAATTCCCTGTCTCTTACCTCTGGTTATTACTACTAAAATCTTTCTGCTTGCATGTATAGTATCTGTACTACAGATGATCCAATTGAAGGTAATCACAGCCAAATATTTCAAAATGTATTGTGGACTTCTCACCAGGGGTCAAAAGAATATCCAGAACAAGGAAATGGCAGATTTTTCTACCACCTTCAGACTGTCCAGTACTGTGCTTTACAGTTGTATGGTTACACTTGCCTTTTCTAAAATTGGGTAATTCAGCCCACTAGAGTTGATGCTGGCACTTTCTTGACTTGTATTGCTAAGTACCACACTCAACCTGGGAAGCAAAACTTAAAGATGTGTTTACAGTCCCAGGCCTTTCTGGTATTAATTACTTACAGGGGATAAACCATCATGGCCTTGAAATGAAATTTTAAGGAAAAAATGCAGTGGGTTGAAATGTGAATTTGCCAGATGCACGTGTTGAAGGTTCTACCTTTTTCACCAGCATTTCAAACTTCCAATCTGGGGACAGGATGCCATTGAATTGTGACTGATTATATTCAGTTTGAGACTTAGTTTGTAAAACAATACACATGACAGTTTTACTTTAAGCTTGATGATAGTAACTAAGATGAGTTTCTGCTACTGTTGTCATTTTTGATATGTTTTCTCCTTTGATCAAGGAGAAATATAGCCATTTGGCACTTCAGTTATCAGTTGGAAGAGGCAGTTGTGTGTGAAGAGGAGCTTGTGCCATTATGCTAATTAACACAACCAGCAACACCCACACTGAGTAAACTACTTTCTACATAAGTGAATGGTACTATGTGGATTGGAAGCCAAGATGAGAGTGGCATCTTATGTATTATAATAGATTTCCTGTTGCATACTTATGTTTTGTTTGTACAGGTTTGGATTTCTTTATCGCGGTAACAGTGCGAAAACATCAACAACCATAACATCTACCACAACCTCAGCTGAAGCTTGGGAAGTCATTGGCTCCAAGGAAGCGAACTTGCATGAGGAATGTTCACAAACCAAAGAATAAAACTAAGGGGGGAAAAAAAAATCTGTACATAGTCTTTCAATATGACTTGATTTACTTGCTGCTTTGAAATATACAAAATTTTAGATTCATTTCCAACTAACAGGAATTAACTATTGTAACTTTTACACTAAGACTAAGCTATTTAATAAAGCTTTTATTTTAAGATGTTGAAGTATTCCTTCTGTTAAGACCTGAATCAAATAAGATCCACTCTTCAAATTGCTGTGAATTTGCTTGGTATGTTATTTATTGGCAGCCCTTTTTAGGATGTTGGGGCCATTTAGAGCAAGTTAAGACCGACAAATCACTTAATTTCAGAATTTGCTTTTAAATTATGAAACAAGGTCCGCAGGCAGCACAAAAGCGTGCCAATTGTACAGCCTCAAACTGAGGTTCAAAACAAAACATTCCAGTTTCTCCATTGACCAAATGGAAGGAAGCCCCATCAGTACTTTCAGGTTTACGAGGAAGTCAACTAAATGTCTTGAGACAAACCCATTAAAAATGTTATAAAGGGCTAATCTATCCAGTGATTATGGTTCTAGACAACATTAGCCCTTCATTGTATAGGTAGCTTCCCAGATTTTGCTTATAGCTACATAGAGAGCACAGTTTAACACTGGAGGCCTTTAGTGGCCAAAGGGTTTTACAGGGGCTGGGATGCATCATCATACCTGGTGATGACAACTTATTTACCTAGTTCCACTTCCAGCTCCTTTTCAGGTAGTTATGAAACCCAAACCAGTCTGGCCACCTAAGCAGGTAGCATATTCCAATTCCTAACCATTATTGCACAAATGTTACTCTGCCTTTGAATTTTAGTCAGCACAAATTGATTATCCATCTATCTTTCATTTTACATATCTGCAAAATCTTCAGCCATGTTGAATGTCATCTACTGGTAAATTAATTTAACCCCCCCCCCCATATACATTTAAGGGCTAAATCCAGAAAAAATTGCCATAAAGAAATACTGCTTCAAGGAACCATTGTTTTGTAACAGGTTTTAGTTAGTGTAAAATTAGTGTGGAGAATCTTACAAATAAACAACTATACAGTTTTTGGAATTGGATATCATTAATTGAAACGGATTCCATTTTAAATTCAGAATTCAAAGACAAGTTATTCAACTATCAATCCTTCACAGCTTAATACATTCTACAATCTTGTACATTCAGAAAAATTCAAGCTCTGAATTCATGAAGGTGGCATAACAATTACATTTCCCATGCATTATTCTTTGAACATTTGGAAAGGATTCAAGAACAATTTAGCACATGTTCTAACTAAATCATGAAACCTGATGAAGGGCTCCCAATAACATTTGCACTTTAAGCTTCAAGACCGTCATGTCGGAATGTGGTTAAGTTTGACTTTTGGTTGAAAAATCAAGTACATTCTCATTTGCTTTGAAGATTGTGATTGGTACAGTAAGAAACTTTCAATCCTCCGACAACAGCATTTGCACAAGATTTGGCTTGTGCAGCTCCGATTCCACCAGTCTTTGGGACTGAAACAAGAATAAGTTTGGAAATTGAAAGATTAAGTTTTGCATTAGCACCAACTTGCCAAAAAAAAAGCTAATTCTCTCCTCGCTAGTACTTTTAAACCATTTAATTTTAACAGTTTAACAAAAAATTGTTGTGGTTTACGTAGTTACAGGAACAAGAACACGAATGCTGCTAAAGAATTCATTTGTTTTTGAATCTTTACTGCTCATTTTGAATTATTGCTCCAGGTTGTGTTTTCATACCATCTGAAATTGCTAAGTTTAGTAAGTGTTCTATGGTCTAATGATTTTAATTTTAAAGGTGTTTTAACTTGCTGCTCTTGCCTTTCCAGGCATAAGCCCTTCTTTAGGAATAAAGAAGGTACACCTTCCTCATTCCTGAAGGGCTTATGCTCAAAACGTCGATTCTCCTGCTCCTTGGATGCTGCCTGACCTGCTGCGCTTTTCCAGCAACACACTTTTCAGCTCTGATCTCCAGCATCTGCAATCCTCACTTTCAATACAGAAGAGTCCACACCCTCATGAAATTGAATATTCATCCAGTTCTGTTCCAGTGAAAAATGTCCTAGTTTTCAAAGTTATTTACAGTGCTAAAGGCCTATTCTTGGCTTTATTCTAGTGCTTAACAAACTTCTCTGGCACTTTTTCCAACAAGGTGACTCCTTTATTCCAACTATGATCAAACTCAAATCAAGTTTCATTTCTTTTTAATCAATACCCTGTATTTTAAAGATTGACATTAAGTAAAGTGAATAGAGAAAGCATTGTGTTGGAAGGAGAGGATGTCCTTGAAGTTAATTGCAGGGAAAAGAAAGGTCAATTTGGTTAGAGTTGAGAAGCAAAAGATTGTGTCCAAATAGTGGAAAAGGATAGGTTGACAAACAGCTAGGGAATGACAAACTTGTGCAAGACGGCGGTAACAAATGCTGGGGACTTTAATTGGGGTAAGGTAAGGAATAAGGATGGAAAGAAATTTCTGAACTGATCAGGACACCTTGACCTGGCATGTTGACACACTGTGACAAAATAAGCATTGCTGGATCTGCTGCTAGAAAATAATGGGAGTTAGGTGAGCCAGAAGTGTGTGGGAGATACCTGGGTAAGCATGAAAGTAAGGTTTAGATTGTTCCTTGCTGTTGCATGACTAATCTAATTTATAACCTAATTTTGAAAATAGCTAATCTTGCTGGTGATTTGGCAGGCTATAAAACAATTGCAGACTGACTGGAAAAATTAACTGCAATGGCTAATATTTATCTAATGTAAAGCCGCTAAAATTGTTCATGCTAAATGCTCCTTGATTATAATCCAGTTATATCACAATCCTTCTTCCTAATTTCAAAACTTGTGTTTTCCTTCTCTATCAGGAGTACAAAATGCAAAATAAGTTTGAAACCTCACTTGTGTCTTCTGGCTCTCTAAACTGTTTAGTTACTTTGGATGGACCCTATTCTTTGCCTGGTTGAACTCATATACCCCAATATACTTACAAAATGCCTTTAAGTCAAATAAAAGGAAAATCCAATGCTCTTATGCTTTTTTTGCTTTAAATTCATTTTCAAGCAACCCCTTGACCCAGAAGCATCTAGAAAGTGCTTCAGGTGTTTTGAGCAATTGGTATCTCCCAAAAGCTCCCTTTCTTTTACCTTATCCTAATCCTGTGCATTCCTCGACATTCAGATTCCCCTGTACTTGCCCCATTTTCCGCCTTTATGGGAATGTGTTGGCCCGCACAATCTTTTTTTGAAAGACTTCCATTGCAACTAGACGGTCCCAGTCTACTTTGCCAGATTTGAGTCTTATGTTAAAAACTGGCTTGTTCCCAGTTCCGAACCATTTATTTCCAGTCCCCCTGTCCTTTTCATGACAAGCTATCAAGCCTAGCCTGCCTTTTGATTTTCACACTTTTTCATTTCTTCCACTCTCTGCCTATGGTTTTTTTTTGTTAAATTATTCTGTCCTGGTTAAACTGTGATATTAATTCATTCAGTATTTGACCTGGTCTCATCCTTCCTGGCTAGTAAAGCCTTTCTACCGCTTATCACCATCTACCAATATGTAAATATAGTTTTTTTGGGTTGCCCTAGGTTAACTGTCACTTTTCCCCAACAATTGTATTTCACTTGTTTTATTTGTAGAACACATCTGACATTGAGGTCTTTCATTGTTTTTTTTTCATAATCTCTATTTCCCTCATCTTCTAAGAAGCCTAGTTTTAAAAAAATAAAATAAAATTCCCTTAGGACAGCTAACCTAGTACCATTATTCAAAAAGGGTTGTAGGGATAAACCAGGGAACTATGAACAGAGACTCAAATCAGTAGCAGGGAGATTTTTGGAAAAGTCTGTAGGACAGAATCTGAAGGTAAGAACTAAATAAGAATGGTTAATTATGACTGAAATGGAAGATTATGTCTGATCGGTTTGATTTTTTTTTAAAAAACAAGGTGGGATTAGGTATATAGAAAGTGAGAGGTGAGGCTTTTGACAAGCTCTTGTATGGGGAGACTGATCAAGAATGCAAGAGTCCATGGGTAGTTTAACAAATTAGATCCAAAATTGATTTAGGCAGTAGGCAGAGGGTGACAGTGGAAGGTTGTTTGTGACTGGACACCTGTGTACAGTAGCAAGGTTTGGTGCTGGATCTTTCATTGTTTGTCTCTATCATTTACAATGTAGAATGTTTGATTAGTAACATCACAGCTGACAAATTCTTGGCATGGTTAATAGTGAGGAAGAAAATCTTAGACTGCAGGACAATATAGTCTGTTCAGATGGGCAAAAACAGTGGCAAAAATTAATCTGGAAAAAGTTGCATTTTGAGAAAGCACCAAGGCAAGGATATGCATGCAAGGGAAAGGAGGGTATGATGGAGCTGTGTAAGATGTTAGATTAGGTTAGATTCCCTACAGTATTGAAACAGACCATTTGGTCCAACAAATCCACACTGACCCTCTGAAGAGTAACCCATCCAGACCCATTCCCCTACCACATTTACCCCTGACTAATGCACTTAACACAATGGGCAATTTTAGGCCAGCTGAGTTACTATTTGCAGTTCTCGTTGCCACTCCAGAAGAAGAAAATTATTGCTCGAGAGAGCATGCTGAGGAGATGTCCCACAATATTGCATGGGTTGGAGTGCTTCAGTTATGATTAGAGACAGTTTGCCTACAATTGTAGTAAGAGCAGCGCAGGCTGATTGTGACCTGATGGAGGTCAAAATTATGACCAACAGATTTTAAAGAAACCTTTCCCCTTAGTAGTAGGATATCTTGGAGTTGGTGTGGACTAATTGGACTGAATGTCATTTTGACCATCTCTATCCATAGATCTCTTCAATTCTGTTGTTAGGAATTCAGATTAAGCATAAATATTCTTGATATACATTTGCAGCAGGAATAAGAATGGGCAAAATAACCCAAAGAACTCCTGTAAACTCTTCATAAAGAGCAGTACAAACATGGGAACAATGTAGGAATTCTATGGACAATTAATCAAAAACAAGCTCCCAACTTTAAAGTTTCCAAGATGAAAATTCAAACATTACATCTGCTGAATGATCTGAAAAGAAAGAGTCCATTCTGTATTCCAAAAACAAAATTAAATAATCCAAAAAGTGGAACAAAGATTACACTTAAAATCTACATAAGACTTGAAGTTCAATACAATTTATTATGTTTCCATAGTTTGCAGCTGCATCTTAGAAATTCCCATCTGGTCAATAAAGTAGCAAACTGAGGGGAAGGAACGGCCTTAAAGATTATTCTCTACTCACTGTGCCATATTTCATGAGAGTTGGTACAGCATTCACTTTCAGAACTGTTCGAAATTCGTTTTTAAGGTCTTTCCAACTGGTCAGAGAAATAATAAACAAGTGCATTACTTTCAGTGAAAAGCATCACCACAGGTGTCAAAGGATGTATTTATTATTATTACTTTCTATGAGCAGGCTATTTATGATTACTACAGTGATTTGTATGGTTAATTTTGATACTATTTTGAATAATAGTGCACTGGAGTTATTTAGTTGTCTGAAATCGCCTCTCATCAGAGTTTGCTGAGCCATAGTTTTTGGGCAATGAAGCTCTAGTCACTGGTAACCAGACTGATAAGTGGCAGCTGATGTTGGGACATTGTTGATTAGCTGGGAATTGTACTGGAGAGATGGGTTGCTGAAGGAGTGAATGTCATGCTGTGACCTTTCAGATTTAATTTTGAATTGGTGTCTTTGGGGCAAGTGAATGCAGGTTGGAAGGTTTTTAAGAACCTAGCAATATTTTCAGCTCTTGTTTACAAAAAAAAACAAAGGATAGGATCACTGTTGGTTCAGATACACATCACATCATCACTCACCTAGGGTCAAAGGTAAAATCATAACCGGGATTTCCAACCTACATTCTATTAAGTTCAGAAGAATACATCTAACTTAAAAAAAGGTTAAACCTCACCCAGCAATTCCAATTTCAAAGATAACCAGATTCTGAAGTATTTCAAAAGTTATTTATACACCATCTTTCAAATCTCACTTGGCGACATAATTTTTCCATCATTATTATTGTTTTGTATCTTTTGTATTGTCACTGTTCAGTGGGATAACCAGGACTAACAATTTGAATTGGGTAGACGTAATATCTGTATTGGAAGCCCAGAGTATAGATGTAATTCTGATTAGGCAATCTGTCATAATAGATTAAGTGAAGTTCAATATCTCATGATCTAATGTAACTTTGCTCTTAAAATAAGACATAATTGAGTTTTCAGTTCACTGAATGTTTTCTAACAATTGGAAGCAAGTTTTTTGACAGTTAAAAAACATAACTCACTATGGCCTGTCACCGACTTGACAATAGATGAAGACAGATCCTTCAGGCAATTCACTCAGCAGTCCACGGACTACTGGTTCAGCTAAAGAAAGATAAATCTCATTGGATCATAATACTCTGGACATGAGCTATTTCATTTTCATTGAAATATTAACCCAAATATGCCTATAGAGGCAAATACCAAGAACTGGTACAGTTCACTGACAACAGGATGGGTGAATGGAACAATTTATTATATTTACTGAAATCCATATCTTTTGAATTTAACTGTCCAAGTTCATAGCCATTAAGAAATGCTATTTCACTATCATGGTTAAAACCTTGCACAATAGCAAAATACTGGCTGCTCATTCCTTGACATCAGGCAACTGTTATTAGACTTCTACACTCTTATTTGAGAGCTAAAATGTTGCAGCTGCTGGAATAGCTCGAATGTGAGCATGTCTTCAGTAAATTACAAATTACTTATCTACCTCTGTGATTGCTTTTCTTGGTGAAAAATCCTATTATTCCTTCCCAAGCCACTCCTCACCTAAAACAACTGGCCTTTTCTGGAGGTGACCTCATTGCTTAACTGTTATCCAACACTTGGCACAGGCTAGTCAAAACTGCTGAGATTTATTCTCATTGCAGTAAGAAGTTTCAACACCTAAGTCTGACTTAATTATCATATTCATCATATCACCAAAACACAAGACCACTTCATACCTACTTTTATTATTTATACATATACGTAGAAGGGCTCTTATGATACAGTGGTAATGTCTCTGCCTCTGGCATAGAAGGAATGCATTTGTGTCTCATCTGCTCCAAACATATCAACTATCTCCACACATAGTAAAAATCTGAAATGGCTATAGATGGACTGGCATAAATTTAGTCCATAGAAATCAATGGAAATTAAAACATTTTTGGACAACATGCAATAAATCATATACTGGCAGTCACGTGAGGCCTTCCGTGATCAATGGCCAGGACAAAAATCTACAGAATATTTAAAAAGTCACAAGAGTGGAATATCATTTAGTTTGATAAGCTTCTTTCATGATTATGTACCTTTGTTGCATACCTTTCAGATTTAAAAGGGAGCACAATAATCTTAGCATGACTTACACATTCCATTTTCCCACAGGTACTGAGGCACCAGGTGAACAAAGTGCACAGAATTCACCTCTAAATTAACATCCCAGCTATTAATTGTCAAACAGGCTCAAAGTTCATGACCCCAAGCTTCAGTCTGGGACATCTGTGGACTACCTGGGAGCTGGACCAGAGGGGGTGTGTGTGTGTGTCTCAGACTGTGACCTTCCAGATTAGAGATTTAGATTGGTTTTTGAATGGATGTCTTTGGGGCAAGTGAATGCAGGGTTAAAAGCTTTTAAAAAGAAAGCAATATTTGAGTCCATCTCGTCTACACAGAACACACGAAGGATTGTCATTTGTTCAGATACGTTATGAAATGTCTGGGGCAGGTGAGACATGAACTCTCAGGAATGGACTGGTCACCAAACCCCAGCATCATTTCGAAAGACAGACAGCAGGAGCCAAACTTGTGTTAAAAGTTCACATGAGTGCGTCTCTCCATAGCTGTTGACGAACCATTGCCAGACTGTTTTTTAAATTATAAACGTTCTCCAGTTAATCGGGTCTTAGTGAACCTTTTAAACTAACAGCGGAACAGCACTGGCCTTATCATGGTTTTAATTGGAGTCACCTTGTTAGTAGCTATTAAGGCTAGACTTCACACCACCCTCTGGCCCACGAGAGTTTTCCACAGGCGCAGAGTTTAACAGCCGACTCCCCGGGGAACACTGAACAGTTTAAACCCCCCACCTGTCACACAGTCTGGGCACCAGCTCACACCCTGCGCGTCCTTCGACCCGGTAAAATACGCGAAGATTGTGTTTTCCTTGTTAGCGTCCACTGCCTTCATAAACTCATCGTATCCAGACACCTCCAACAAAGCCATCTTTGCAGCTCCGCGAACTTCAACTCGCCGCTTCGTCCGTTAGAGTGACGCCGTGCGCATGCACAACTTCGAGACGTTTGCACGCTCAAAGAGATGCACATGCGCGTTAGCAGGTCTTCGTTTCCATCCCCCATTTCAAGGGATACGCATGCGTGACGCTGGGTGGGTTGGCGTCGCAGGGCGGCGAGTGCAGGCAAATCCCGGCAGCCTCTACACGGGCGGATCCCGGTGACGCCAACTACAGGAACCCGGTGATTAGCAACCGGGCGCCTGGCAACAGCGGGCGCTTTGGTCCTGTGACGCCTGCAGGCCGATAGCCTGGACTTGGGCCTCAAGTGGACGGTCGCAATGTTCTGGGCAGCTCCCTGTCTTCACATCACTGGGTAAGGGATGCGCTTGAACAAAGGGCGGGCTGTTGTAGTCGAGTACTCAATCAGCTTAGTCAAACGTGAATTAACTACTTATTTGCTCACTTGTGCTGACTTTCATTTATTGACCTACTCTTTTCCAAATGTTAATTAATTTTCGCCCCCTCGGGTTTCCAAAGCAATTTCATAAGGCTGGCTCTTGCCCATTTAATTTTCAAGTTGTCCCTATTTTTCCTGTTTCTGTTCTAACTACTTACTTCACAGAAAAGTCTCCCCATATCATTGTGTTATTTTGGTTTTAAGTTAAGTTGTGAAGAATTACCTGATAACTTCTGTGTTTGTTTTAATGTAGAGTTTGGCTACTTTAGTTAACTCGCTTTGGTCATGGCCACAAAGATTCAGCATCACCAAACGCAGATCTTGAATTCAGCCCACTCCTTTGGGACTTGGGTGCCTCCCATATCAGCTGGACAAGATGTTGGAAGGAATGTACAGAGTGGATCACAATTTTACAAGAATCAGGTATGTATTTGTTATCAGGTTTACTATATGCCTAACAAGGTATAGTGCTGTGACTTATAAAGAATGCTGTGACAATAATTTAAAGAATGTTAATGAAGTGTAAAATTTATGAAATTTATCTTTAGAAGGAAACTGCAAATTTTGAACAAGTTTTATTTCAAAATTATTACTTTGTTTGCGATAGGGTTCTTTATTTCATCTGTTTGTTTCCATTGTGTAAAGAGGAAAAAATTGTTGCATATATCAGATATTAACAAAGTAGCCATGCATTGGTGGAATAATGCATTGTGGGCCACAGCATAGGAACATAGAATATAGTAGTAGGAGTAGGCCATTTGGCCCATTGAGCCTGCTCTGCTATTCAAACAGATCATGGCTAATTATGTTGATAATGATGACATTAATCCCTGTAAAAATTCCATATCTTGTGTCAGACCTGGTAAGGCATTGAGGTGATGGTCAACACTTCCCTCATGTTGCTGGAAAGAATTGGATTCTGAATTACTGTGACTGCCCTGGTTATTTACAAACTAATACTGTGGAAGCAGGTGCTGGAAGGAGAAGAAGGAAAAGGCATTAGCTTGTGTTTCCTTACTTATAATAAAGTAAGGACTGGACAATAAGAAATTCTTGAATTGCTAAAGCTTTTCTTAAACTTTGTTTTTAGTTAAAATTCAATAAAGATACACTAAGTACTGTATCCAACCTGGCTGCGACAGTCACCGAACCTCGTCCAATTGTAATTGAAAAGTTACGCCAGCCTTGTGATCCGCATGTTCAGAATGATGCTCAGAGTATGAGCAACTCTGTGCCATTTTCTTCTGTGTCTGAAGAGAGACTGAATATGGCTGTTCGGATGGCAAAGCGTGATATAAAAAAAGGGCATCTGGAAGAACAAATGAAGGATTACTTGTATAAACTTGAGCAAGATCAAGCAGAAACATCAAAGTATATTAATCGAGTGAAGGGGAAGTCTGTTGAGAATGCTGCATATGTCAGGAATCGGCTGAAAATGGAGACACTTACAAAGCTGAAACAGCAAAAGAACCAAACTTCAAAAGAAGGCATTACAAAGTCTGGTGCCAGGGTTTATATTTGCACGTCTGACCAAAGCCAAGCCAGGCCTGCCCGCACAGATTCACCACCAACACATGACCCAGGCCCAGATCAGAATCGTCAGAACCAGGGCAGCAAAACTGCTGAAGAGATTCGTAGGCTGAGAACAGAGCTCAGCAAGTACTTTCAAAAAATTGAGGAGCTGTCCAAGAGAGGTACAAAATTTTATTTAATGCCAAATTATGAAATTTGTGATATACATGCACACACTATATGATGTTCCATAACATAAGACATTGTTGGAGACTGGAAATATCTTTTAAACTCCATGCATTTTGGAGGTCAAACCAAGCCTTTATGGTATTATTAAGAAGCATATTTTTAAAAAAATTATTGAAAAAATTTTCTTTACAAAATTATAAAATTTAAAAAAATGAAAATAGAACACTAACAACAAAAACAGCAACGATAAACAATAAACCAACTACATTGGTTAGACCACTGTTGGAATATTGTGCACTTCTGGTCTCCTTCCTATTGGAAAGATGTTGTGAAACTTGAAAGGGTTCAGAAAAGATTTACAAGGATGTTGCCAGGGTTGGAGGATCTGAGCTACAGGGGGAGGCTGAACAGGCTGGGACTGTCTTCCCTGGAGCATTGGAGGCTGAGGGGAGACCTTATAGAGGTTTACAAAATTATGAAGGGCATGGATAGGATATGATTTGGAGATGCCGATGTTGGACTGGGGTGTACAAAGTTAAAAAATCACACAACACCAGGTTATAGTCCAACAGGTTTAATTGGAAGTACACTAGCTTTCGGAGCAACGCTCCTTCGTCAGGTGATTGTGAAGGGCTCGATCGTAACAGAATTTATAGCAAAAATTTGCAGTGTGATGTAACTGAAATTATGCATTGAAAAATTAACAATCAATTTTTCAATGTATAATTTCAGTTAAATCACACTGCAAATTTTTGCTATAAATTCTGTGTTACGATCGAACCCTCCACAGTCACATGATGAAGGAGCGTCACTCCGAAAGCTAGTGTACTTCCAATTTAACCTGTTGGACTCTAACCTGGTGTTGTGATTTTTAACCATGGATAGGATAAATAGACAAAAGTCTTTTCCCTGGGGTCGGGGAGTCCAGAACTAGAGGGCATAGGTTTAGGGTGAGAGGGGAAAGATATATAAAAGAGACCTAAGGGGCAACTCTTTCACGCAGAGGGTGGTACATGTGTGGAATGAGCTGCCAGAGGATGTGGTGGAGGCTGGTACAATTGCAACATTTAAGAGGCATTTGGATGGGTATATGAATTGGAAGGGTTTGGAGAGATATGGGCCGGGCGGTGGCAGGTGGGACGAGATTGGGTTGGGATATCTGGTCGGCATGGACAGGTTGGACCAAAGGGTCTGTTTCCATGCTGTACGTCTCTATGACTCTACTACAAAAGAACTCACAACTACACTCATTATACATCAATAAGTAAATAAATAACGCCGCTCAGCCGAACAAGACCTTGGCTTTCATCCTTCGAGAACATCAATTATTAAACTCACGTCTGCTTGAAATTCTTCCTCACCAGGACATTAGACTTATTAAACCTCCATGGCTAGACAAAAGCCCTAATTAAAATGGCGGACAGATCTGCTTCCAAATAATTCAAAAAGGGCTGCCATATCTTAAAATTTGTCCATTTTCTGGTGCACCATATTTGTAAGAAAGTCCAAAGGAATGTGTTCCATAATTAACTTTTGCCACCCCAACAGACCCGGGGGGGGTTCTCGGACAGCCAGCACATCAGAATGTTCTTCCTCGATTAAAAAGTGAGGATGCTAAAAAGCTTTCTCCCATATACATCTAAGGGAGATAAATTCGACAAACCCCGGAGAAGAGAAACCGAGTCCACCTTAACTTCAGTCCCCAAGACCCCCTGTATTACTCCTGCCACAGTGCCCCAGTATGTACAGAGTCTGTAGCAGCATCACAAGCAATGAGTGAGGGTACCTGTATTTATTTTACATTTGGGGCACATTAAAAACGTAGCTGAAAATGTGTTGCTGGAAAAGCGCAGCAGGTCAGGCAGCATCCAAGGAACAGGAGAATCGACGTTTCGGGCATAAGCCCTTCTTCAGGAAATGTACCCTGCTTAAAGTTTGCAAGACAATCTGGGGACAGATGAGCCCTATGAAGAATCTTTAACTGCATATATTTGTAAGAAAGTCCAAAGGAATGTGTTCCATAATTAACTTTTGCCACCCCAACAGACCCGGGGGGATTCTCGGACAGCCAGCACATCAGAATGTTCTGATAATAAGCGAGATAATAAGGGTATAATAAGGGAGAAAGAACATTTCATTTTAATAAGAGCAACTCAACCTAGCCATGATGTTGGCAGGGCCTCCCAGCTTTAAATGTCTTGTTTAATCTTGTCAAACAACTTAAACAAATTTAGCCTTGAATAACTGATCAGAACTAGGGGTAACAGAGAGGCCCAAATAAAGACAGCCTCTCTGTGCCCACTTAAAGGGGAACCCACCTTCAATGTCTGGTATTTTCCTCAAACACCCTCATAGGCATAGCCTGCGATTTTGAAAAATTGATCTTGTAACCTGAGAAAAAGCCAAGTGTTTTAATACATTGTATCAGCTGGGACACTGAAAGAAAAATGAGAACATCATTCGCATATAATGTGATCTTCTGCACCGTCGACCCTACCTTTGGGGCAACTATATTAGCCTCTGCCAGCGGCTCAATCACTAATGTGAAGAGGAAAGGTGAGAGGGGACAGCCTTCCTGACTGCCCCTGCCAATGTTAAAATTATCAGACCCCTTATACTATCAGTGAGCACTGCTGCCAGAGGGTCACTGTAAATGTCCCTTACCCATCTAGTAAACACTTCACCCAGGCCAAACCGCTGCAGGGTATTAAAAAAAGATGTGGCCATTCCACCCGATCAAATGCCTTCTCCATGTCCAAGGAAACCACCAACCCTTGAACTGACCATTGCTGGCATACTTCAATCATATTAAACAGTCTCCTAACATTATTAGAAGATCTACGACCCTTTTAAAAAGCCCATCTGACCCTCTTAAACAATAGAGGGAACACTCTCTCCAACCTCAGTGCCAGAATCTTCGATAAAATTTTAAAAGTCAGAGTTTAAAAGCGAAATCGGTCTGTAAGAAGTACAGTCTTCTGGGGTCTTCCCTTTACTTGAGGATAAGAGATTAGCCCCTCTCAAGGAGGGCGGGAGGCAATTCTGACTGTATGAATAGTTACACATGTCTAACATCAGTCTTGACCGTATGCTTACGAATTCTTTATAAAACGTACTGGGCAGGCCATCGAGGCCGAGCGCCTTTCCACTTTGAAGTTGCCTCACCGCATCCTATGTCTCTTGGGCTTTTAGGGAGCACTAAGGGAGACGCCTATTCAGCAGACACACCAGGACGATCCACATTCCTAAAAAAAAACTCCATCTTATTCCATCTGTCTTCACAGCATTCAGACTGGTAAATTCAGAGTAAAACCTCTGAAACTCCTCATTGATCATTTTAGCATCATAAGAGTCCCGTTCCCTTCCCTAATAAAAGCAATAGACTGGGAGGCATTCTTCTCCCTGACCTAATATGCCAAGTATTTACCTGGCCGATCACCATGCTCAAACAGCCTCTGCTTTGCAAAGGAAAGTTCTTTCCTTACTGTATGCGTTAGCGTAGAGTTTAAGATGGATCGGAGGGCTGTGATCCGCTGCAGCTTAGTCACAGGTGGTCTACTGTAATATGCCATCTTAGCTGCCTTTAGTTGTGCCTCAAGCAGACGTTGCTGCTCTTCCTTCTGTCGCTTCTGACTGGTAGAGTATGAGATAATTATCCCTCTAGCATAGGCCTTAGCAGTCTCCCAAAGAATGGACAGATTATTAGCTGTACCTGAGTTGGTGGCCAAAAAAGCTTCAAATTCCCGAGAGAGGTATTCTACAAACTTGCTGAACTTGACGATGAAGGGATCCATTTGCCAGTACCATGAGCCCATCGCATCACCCTTAATCTTAACCATTAAATACACCGCAGCATGATCAGAGATGGTAATATTCCCAATCGAACAGGATACTACCAAATCTAAAAAAGCCGCTCGAATTAGAAAATAATCCATCTTTGTGTGGCATTTATGAGGATTGGAAAAGAATCTAAAATCTCTGCCAGTAGGTAAATGTCTCCAAACGTCGACCAACTCCAATTCCACACATAGATCACCCAACTGCTTAGATTGTGAAGAAAGCTTTGGTGGGGGGGGGGGGGCTTCGGGCATTTTATCCAGCACAGGATCCATAAAGCAATTAAAAATCCCACCCCTCCTCATAATAATATGCCGCGAGGCCATCAGCTTAGTGCATCAGTCAGAAATTTAGGAGGGTGGGACATTCAAACTACCATATTCCTCACCATGTATAAGGATCTTAAGAATAACAAACTGACCATACTCCTCTTTAGCACAATCTATTAAATTAAATGGGAGATCCTTCCGGATGAGTATTGCCACTTCTCTGCTCCTTGTACGAAAAGATGAGAAAAATACCAAGTCAAACCCACCCTGTTGTAACTTGAAGTGTTCCTTGTCATTAAGATGAGTCTCCTGTAACAGGGCAGCATCTGCTCTCTCTAAGGCTCAACAACACCTTTTTTCTTTTAATTGGCGAATGAGTCCCTTTGAAATTCCAGATGCACCATTTAAGAATGCTGCTAACCATGATCCTTTACAATCACCTTTGATCTGCCAAGAGGCAGAATTCGTCTGAGCATAATTAAAAGGAGACTCGTAGTCTATTTGCAAAAAACCTACAAAACACAAAAGGCACTTAATGGGGGACTCTATCCCCTGCCCACAGAGGGTGCTTACATTTCCCACACACTTCATCATCTCCCCCTTCCAGCTTGAGCAGCTTCCCAACCCCAAGCGATGGAAGAAACCAAAAGACATTGTAAACACAAAGATATAACAAAATCAGTGAGCACTTTGCGCTCCCCCCCCCCCCCCCCCCCTCCAAATAAGCAATTTCACTCCAGCTCAGAGAGAAAAGAACACCCACCAACAACTTTGGAAAAGTATGAAAGTACAAGAAATAAAAGCAAGACAAAAAAACCCAGACACTATTATCCATGTCCATAAATACATCTACATTATTTTAAAGTGTCCAAGAAGGTTTTGGCTTGCTCCAAGGAATGAAGTGACCACACCGTCGTCTTGTAAATAAAACGAAGCACTGCTGGGTACCTCATCGCATATTGAATATCGAGGTCCTTTAACCTTCTCTTGATTTCATCAAATGATTTCATCTTATGGGTCACTGCTGCAGAAAAGTCCTGAAAAAATATTCTTAGTTCCCTGATAGGTTAGGGCCTGCGGATCTCTCCCCAACCATCTAGAAGTTTCCATGACACTCTGCTTGTCCCTGTAGCATTGAAATTGTATCCGAACCGGGCGGGGGCACTGACCCTAACCGAATCTGCACACCACAAACCGGTGAGCTCTGTCAACCTTCACCCAGTCCGCCTCGGCATCCCAGCCAAGAAATTATGGCAACCAGTCTTCAAAAAAACTTGCTAACTTCTACCCCCTCTGGCAGGCCAATGACCTGAATACCTTACCTCCTTCCTCTATTTTCCTGGTCATCGACTTCGTCAGGGTCTGAACCTGTTTCTCAAGGGCATGGATCTGCCCCATCGAGGACTGGACCTCTGTCTCAGATGCCGTGATCCGCTGCTCAACCTCTTCAACTCGCTTCCTGAGCCCTACCAACTCCTCATGCTTTTGTGCTCCTGGATCGCTCCAAGTTCATCCACGATGTTCACTGAGGGAGCTTCAGCTACATCCCCCGTTAGTCTTAGGACCTCTGCTGTTTTTGAGTGTCCTGAGTGTTGAGACTTGGCCGTTTTCTTCCCCTTAGTCATTCCCACATGTTCAATAAAGAATTTAAACAATTGTTTTACTGTTTAACAATAATTGTTTCCAAAACTAAACTAAGGTGGGGGGGTGGTGAAAAAATATTACTACCTTGGGTTGGGGAGCAGAGCTCAGCAAGGCTGATCTATTCAGATCGCCACCATCTTGAATCCCCCAACAAGCATCTTATAGATTCATGCAAACAGATCCTTTGGTCCAACTCTTGTGCCAACCAGACATCCCCATCTGACCTCGTCCCATTGGCCAGCATTTGGCCCATAACCCTCTAACCCCTTCCAAATCATATATCCAAACTGCGATCCAGAGGTTATTCATGGCTCCCAAGATTTAATAGACTGACTTAACATATTTCTTGTTGCTTAATTGCCTACTTGGATTTTTTTGGCTTAAAAATTTGAAAAGGGCTAATTTTAGTGCATTAGCAAAAAATGCATCATTTCTAAAACCAGATCTGTTAGCTGTCAGCATCATGAGGCATTCACATTATTTAAGACATTGATTTAATTAAAATTGTATAAGAGACAAATTAAATAAGATGTAATTTTAGTTATGCCATATAAAATTGCTATTGATTAAGGACTTCTGTTGAGATCACAGTTTTAAGGGTTGTGGAAAGTCATCTTTCACAATGGTAGGTGTATGTGCATTAGATTCCTTAGCCCTCTGTTTCCTTTAGCTCAGGGAAATGTGTACAGCCATTTACAACCATACAATTGCTTGTCTTCCTCCAGTAGAGCCATATAGTCTTAATTTGTGTAACAGTAATCTATTTTTAAAAATTGCTAGAAATCCTAACCTAAAACAAAGTACTGGAGAACCCCACCACGTCTGGCAACATCTGTAGAAACAGAAACCGTTAGCTTTGAGCCCAGTGACCCTTTGTTATTAATTTGTATAACCATATTTTTTGTCAGATATATCTTTTCTTAATTTACTGAAACATCTTTATGGGCATTAGAAAAATAACTACTTTATCTCCTTCAAAGGATATGAATATTAAGAATAGTTAGAGTGGAACTGAAGACTGAATTTTAATACCAAAAAATCCCCACCTGTTGCAAATACCTATTTGGTTCACTAATGTCTTTACCCATTCTGTCCTGAATGGACTCCTGGACCCATAGCAATGTGATTAACTCTGGAAAGTCGGAGGCTAAGGGGGGACCTTATAAAGGTTTATAAAATCATGAGAGGGCATAGGTAAGGTGAATAACCAAGGTCATCTTCACAGGATAGAGGAGTCCAAAACTAGAGACCTTAGATTAAGGTGAGAGGGAAAGATTTAAAAGGAACTTAAGGGGCAACATTTTCACGAAGAGGGGGTGAGTATATGGAATGAGCTGCCAGAGGAGGTGCTGGAGTTGAGTATAATTACAACATTTAAAAGGCATCTGAATGGGTACATGAATAAGAAGAGTTAAAAAGGATTTGAGCCAAATGCTGGCAAATGGAACTAAATCAGTTTAGGATGTCTGGTCATTGCGACAAGTTGTATGTTTCCATGCTGTATTACTTTGACTTTATGAAAGAGCCTAGAAGCCATTTGGCCGATAGTATAATTCCAAGAAAAAATGTCAAATGCTTAGTGTTTGTAGATTTAAATGTAAGTAAACTTTTAATGAATACTGGTAAACAAACTTTCAGCATTGTTAGAGAGTTAAAAATATTCATTACAACTTTCCTTTTTCCTTTCCACCCATCCTTTCTGTATACCTGGCTTTTCTGTTTGTTTCGCTTATTCCCATCTATTTTACCCTGCTCCTATGTCTTTTTGTCTGTACCTGATATGTCATTGAATAAATAATCTCAAACATACTGATACTCATTGCTGTGGTTCTGTTCGCCGAGCTGGAAGTTTTTGTTGCAAACGTTTCGTCCCCTGTCTAGGTGACATCCTCAGTGCTTGGGAGACTCCTGTGAAGCGCTTCTGTGGTGTTTCCTCCGGCATTTATAGTGGCCTGTCCCTGCCGCTTCCGATTGTCAGTTTCAGCTGTATCCGGCCACTACAGCGGACAGCTGAAACTGACAACCGGAAGCGGCAGGGACAGGCCACTATAAATGCCGGAGGAAACACCACAGAAGCGCTTCACAGGAGTCTCCCAAGCACTGAGGATGTCACCTAGACAGGGGACGAAACATTTGCAACAAAAACTTCCAGCTCGGCGAACAGAACCACAGCAACGAGCACCCGAGCTACAAATCTTCTCACAAACTTTGAATACTGATACTCCATTCAGACTTTGCACTGATCATCAAGGATTCTTCGTCCTGGTTAAGAAACATAGTTGCTTGTTGTGTTCTCACAGTTCTTGGATTCCTTATACAGATATAGCTGACAATAGAGTCTAACCTGCAATTTGCAATTAGCAGTATACAAATTGATCCTACTATCTTTCTTTCCAAAAATAAAACAACTCTTTGAATGATGAAACATTTTTTCATAAATGAAACAATATTTTTAAGAGTTCCCTGGTAGTGCATACATGAGATGTGTTTTCTTCTGTTAGAGAAATATACAGATATCCTGGATCCTGAAGAAGAGCGAAGAATGCAGATAAAAAGACAAGAACAGGCCTCTCGCTCGGCAAGGATGCTGTATGTTTTGCAGCAGCAAGTGAGAACTGAGATTAAGTGTTAACAAGTGCATTGTTAATTGTCAATTTTTCTATTACAGATCAAATCTAGGTGACACAACAGTTTGCAAACTTATTAATATGGAAAATGAGAGTTCAGCAAGGAGTATAAATTCACCACTTGCAAAAGCCAAAATTACTCTATAATTCCTCCTTTTATTTAGATAATCTGCAGTGGCACTGTTGTGGTAGTGAATTGGCTGCTGAGCTTAAAATCTTAACCAACTTTCTGATTTTCTTTATTGTGACCAGTAACGGCAGATTTGAACTTTTAGGTTCGATTTTATATGTTGATTTCAGAACGTTTATTGTAGAGCAGATAGGATGAATTGTCTTTTAACAATATTGTTGATTTGCTTTAGAATTTTGTGGGTTGTCTCAGCTACTGTATTGGAATTGTTCACAACTGTCAAAATGTGAACAGTTTCAGAGCAGGTTGTTTGATATGCATTGGCCTGTAGCTTGCTTAGGGAGATAAAAGCTCACTGAGATGTCTATTTTCAGCCTTATAGTTACACAGCATTAGCCAGGAAGGGAAAACCTAAAGGAAGAGCAGTGTCATTGTAATACTTACACATGATAGAGATATGTGCCTCTTTAATGTTTTTTGTAAACTGATTGTATAGCAGTTTTTTTTTTAGAAGTGACTGAAAACATTGTTAATGGAACAATATTTTTACATGTGATTAGGACAATTGTTTCTCTTAACCTTGCATTTAGCTTTTATTATTTAATTAAGGTAAATGAAATACAAGAAGAGATAGAAAAACAAAGTCCACATAAAATAAAACATACCAAAAAGGTAAGAAAATAAAATGTTTTGATTTTGTTGACAGAAGTGTATTATCTTGTAGTAAAGACTAACCTGCTCTTGAGTGAAAGAAAATTTGGTCTGGTACTTTGTTTTTATGCATTCTTTAGAATTCCAGTCAATGTTTATAGACTTTACTAAATTATTGCTTGAGTCCCAACTGCTGGATTACATTGTACCTGATTTTCCTGTCAAAATAAGTTTGGCTAACGCTGCTCATCATTGATATAAATGGACATGGTACTGCAAATGAAAGGGGGAAGGCGAGGAAGAAGTGTAGTTAAATTCACATAACCATAAAATGATGTTCTGATTGTTCTGCTCCACCATAACTTCACAAATACAGAATGTTGCAACTTGCCTTGGATTAAACTAATTCAATGACGCAAAGTTGCTGCGCTGAATGTAACACTAAAAGTTGTTTAAGTAATCTTAACTATGTGGTCACTATTAGCAATCAACTTCACTGGCACTAAAATTTAATTGTTACAAGTACTGTATAGAGAATTATTTTCACTTGGAGAATTGAAACTATGAAAAAAGTTTAAAACTTGACTGTTTTTTCTCTCTCTAAATGCAGTCTTCTTTTGATGCATTTACTTCTTCTTCTATATCAAACTCATGCGCTGTAATTTGTACTTCGTCCTTGCACTTGCTGTATTTGTTTTGCATTTCTTCATTCTGATTGGTTGAGGGGCTACCTGTTCGCTTGGATTCCAAATACTCTGTATCCCATGCTGCAACATTTTCAACTTGCATTTGAAGCAACTTACCACTCACCAGAATTAAATAAGTGTAACATGTGAAAGTTATTCTAGTGAAAAACTGTGCTGTAACAAAATGGTCTGCTGAATGAGAAGGTTGTATGTATATTTTTCAATTGCTTGGGCAATGTTTAATATAAAAATTGTTTACTTTAGCACTTTATTAAAAGAGTCATAGAGTCATAGTGATGTACAGCACAGAAACAGACCCTTCGGTCCAACTCGTCCATGCCGACCAGATATCCCAACCCAACCTAGTCCCACCTGCCAGCACGTGACCCACATCCCTCCAAACCTTTCCTATTCATGTACCCATCCAGATGCTTTTTAAATGTTGCAATTGTACTAGCCTCTACCACTTCCTCTGGCAGCTCATCCCATACACTTACCACCCTCTGAGTGAAAAAGTTGCCCCTGAGTTCTCTTTTATATCTTTCCCCCTCACCCTAAACCTATGCGCTCTAGTTCTGCACTCCCCCAACCAGGGAAAAGACTTTGTCTATTTATCCTATCCATGCCCCTCATGATTTTATAAACCTCTATAAGGTCACCCCTCAGCCCTCCGATGCTCCATGGAAAATAGCCTAGCCTATTCAACCTCTCCCTAAAGCTGAAATCCTCCAACCCTGGCAACATCCTTTTAAATCTTTTCTGAACCCTTTCAAGTTTCACAACAACTTTGATAGGAAAGTGACCAGAATTACATGCAATATTCCAACAGTGGTCTAACCAATGTCCTGTACAGCTGCAACATGACCTCCCAACTCCTGTACTCAATACCAAATATTGTCTTCACTATCCTATCTACCTGAGACTCCACTTTCACGGAGCTATAAACCTGCACTCCAAGGTCTCTTTGTTCAGCAACACTCCCCAGGACTTTACCATTGAGTGTATAAGTTCTGCTAAGATTTGCTTTCCCAAAATGCAGCACCTCACATCTATTTAAATTAAACTCCATCTGCCACTTCTCAGCCCATTGGCCCATCTGTTCAAGATCCTGTTGTAATTTGAGGTAACCTTCTTCGCTGTCCACGACACCTCCAATTTTGTTGTCATCAGCAAACTTACTAACTATCCCTGTTATGCTCGCATCCAAATGATTTATATAAATGATGAAAAGTAGTGGACCCAGCACTGATCCTTGTGGTACTCCACTGGTCACAGGCCTCTAGTCTGAAAAACAACCCTCCACCACCACCCTTTGTCGACTACCTTTGAGCCAGTTATGTATCCAAATGGCTAGTTCTCCCTGTATTCCATGAGATCTAACCTTGCTCACCAGTCTCCCATGGGGAACTTTGTCAAACACCTTACTGAAGTCCATATAGATCATATCTACTGCTCTGCCCTCATCAATCTTCTTTATTAATTCTTCAAAAAAAAAATCAAGTTTGTGAGACATGATTTCTCATACATAAAGCCATGTTGACTTCCCATAATCAGTCGTTTCCTTTCCAAATATATGTACATCCTGTCCCTCAGGATTCCCTCCAACAACTTGCCCACCACCAAAGTCAGGCTCACTGGTCTATAGTTCCCTGGCTTGTCCTTACCACCCTTCTTAAACAGTGGCACCACGTTTGCCAACCTCCAGTCTTCCTGCACCTCTCCTGTGACTAGCGATGATAGAAATATCTCAGTAAGAGGCCCAGCAATCACTTTCCTAGCTTCCCACAGGGTTCTAGGGTACACCTGATCAGGTCCTGGGGAGTTATTCACTTTTATGCGTTTCAAGACATCGATCACTTCCTCCTCTGTAATATGGACATTTTGCAAGGTGTCACCATCTATTTCCCTACAGTCTATATCTTCCATGTCATTTTCCACAGTAAATACTAATGCAAAATACTCCTTTAGTATCTCCTGCAGCTCTGGACAAAGATCACCTTGCTGATCTTTGAGGGGCCCTATTCTCTCCCTAGTTACCCTTTTGACCTTAATGTATTTGTAAAAACCCTTTGGATTCTCCTTAATTCTATTTGCCAAAGCTATCTCATGTCCCCTTTTTGCCCTCCTGGTTTCTCTTTCAAGTATACTCCTACTGCCTTTATACTCTTATAAGGATTTAATCGATCTATCCTGCTGTACCTGACATATGCTTCATTCTTTTTCTTAACCAAACCCTCGATTTCTTTAGTCATCCAGCATTCTCTATACCTACCAGCCTTTCCTTTCACCCTGACAGGAATATACTTTCTCTGGACTCTCGTTATCTCATTTCTGAAGGCTTCCCATTTTCTCGCCGTCCTTTTACCTGTGAACATTGACGCCCAATCAGCTTTTGAAAGTTTTTGCCTAATACTAGCAAAATTGGGCTTCCTCGAATTTAGAACTTCAACTTTTAGATCTGGTCTATCTTTTCCATCACTTTATTAAAACTAATAGAATTATGGTCGCTGGCCCCAAAGTGCTCCCCCACTGACACCTCAGTCACCTGCCCTCCTTATTTCCCAAGAGTAGGTCACATTTTGCACCTTCTCTAGTACATCCACATACAGAATCAGAAAATTTTCTTAAACTTGCTTAACAAATTCCTCTCCATCTAAATCCTTAACACTAAGATTGGGACTGCCAATGTTTGGAAAGTTAAAATCCCCTACCATAACCACCCTATTATTCTTACAGATAACTGAGATCTCCTTACAAATTTGTTTCTCAATTTCCCTTTGACTACTAGGAGGTCTATAATACAATCCCATTCTTACTTCTCAGTTCTACCCAAATAACTTCCTTGGATGTATTTCCGGGAATATCCTCCCTCAGTAGAGCTGTAATGCTATCCCTTATCAAAAACGCCACTCCCCACCTCTCTTGCCTCCCTTTCTTCCCTTCCGGTAGCATTTATATCCTGGAACATTAAGCTGCCAGTCCTGTCCATCCCAGAGCCATGTTTCTGTAACTGCTATGATATCCCATTTCCATGTTCCTAGCCATGCCTGGAATTCATCTGCCTTCCCTGTTAGGCCCCTTGCATTGAAATAAATGCAGTTTAATTTATCAGTTCTACCTTGTCTTTTGCTTTGTCCCTGCCTGCCCTGACAGTTTGATTTGCCTGTGTTCTCAACTGTACCTGTCTGAGATTGAAATCTTTCCTCACTATCTCCGAGGGTCCCCCTCCACACGTTACTAGGTTAAATCCTCCTGAACAGCTCTAGCAAATCTCCCTGCCAGTATATTCATCCCTTTCCAATTTTGGTGCAATCTGTCCTTCTTGTACAGGTCACTTCTACCCCAAAAGAGATTCCAATGATCCAAAAATGTGAATCCTTCTCCCATACACCAGCTCCTCAGCCATGCATTCATCTGCACTATGCTCCTATTCCTGCCAAACTAGCTCATAGCACTGGGAGTAATCCAGATATTGATACTCTCAAGGACCTCCTTTTTAAATTCATGCCTAACTCTCTGTAATTTTTTAGATTAGATTACTTTACAGTGTGGAAACAGGCCCTTCGGCCCAACAAGTCCACACCGACCCGCCGAAGCGCAACCCACCCATACCCCTACACATCTACCCCTTACCTAACACTACGGGCAATTTAGCATGGCCAATTCACCTGACCTGCACATCTTTGGACTGTGGGAGGAAACCGGAGCACCCGGAGGAAACCCACGCAGACACGGGGAGAATGTGCAAACTCCACACAGTCAGTCGCCTGAGGCGGGAATTGAACCCGGGTCTCTGGCGCTGCGAGGCAGCAGTGCTAACCACTGTGCCACCGTGCCGCCCCCCATAATCTCCCTTCAGAATCTCAACCTTTTCCCTTCCTATGTCATTGGTTCCAATGTGGGCAATGACTTCCTGCTGGCCCCTCTCCCCTTTGAGAACATTCTGCACCCTCTCTGAGATGTCCTTGATCCTTGCACCAGGGAAGCAACACACCATTCTGACTTTTCGCTGCTGGCCACAGAAATGTCTGTCTGTGCCTCGGACTAGAGAGTCCCCTAACACAATCAATTGCTTGGAACCCGATGTACCCCTCGTTGCATTAGAGCCAGTCTCAATACCAGAAACCTGGCTGTTCGTGCTACATTCCCCTGAGAATCCATCACCCCCTACATTTTCCAAAACATTATACTTGTTCAAAACGGGGATAGCCACTGAAGACTCCTGCACCACCTGCCTACCTCTCAACTTTCCTGGAGTTAACTCATCTATGTGACTGTATCTGAGATTCCGCCCCCCCATAACTGCCATCCATCACATCCCTTGCTCTTGTAGGTTCCTCATTGCCTCCATCTGCCCCTCCAATCAATCCATTCGATCTGATAGGATTCACTATCAACGGCATTTGTTGCAGATATAATTCTCTAACCCATAAGCGCTCCCTAAACTTCCACATCCGACAAGAAGAGCATATCACTCTACTAAGGGCCATTTTTTTTGCTGCTTTCAATCTACAGACCCAGAAAATAGCGTTGTCTTATTCCTCTACAAAACACTGCTCCCGGTGAAATTAATACTTATGGCTTATATTTTAAGTTTAATCGAGAACCATAGCTCAATAAAACATATAATCAAGAAAGAACTTGCTCTACTCACTACTACAAACTTATTTTAAGGCCGCGCTTAAAATCCACTTAACTACTTCTGTGCTGTGACTGCTCCCAGACAGATTCCTCCAAGATCAGTTGTGAAGTTCACTGTATTTTAATTTTCCCAGACACACTCCGATGTCCAGCGATACATTAATTCAACAGCAAAGGCAGTAATTGCTAACTCTCAGTTAGCAATGTGGGTCGCTCGCTCTCTCGCTCACTCTCCTCCACTGACCTCACCATGTGCTTCCTTTGTCTGTTCATCTCCCTTTTAAATGTGATTGTTTTGACTTTTTTTTTCCCCCCTCCAAAGTCACAAAGCAATGCAACATCATATAAAACAGTCATTGCTGCTCCTCGAATTCAAGGAAATCACCTCCAACACCTAAGATATCTCAAAAAAAAAAGTAGCAGCTGTTACAGCCAGAAATGTTTCCCATCCTCCATCTTGGATTACCCAGAATCCCTGGGAGCTTGAGTTAACAAAAAATGATTCTACTTGAATTCATGTTATTGTCTTCAACTTCAACCTATCTGTTTCTGAAAAAGGTATTATTGTAGTTTTTTTATGTTTCAGTCTCGTGCCATGTCTCGGTTAGCAGCTGCACATAGAGGAGCTGTTCGTGCATTGCAAATGTTTGTTAGTCAACTTTCTGGACAATCAGAACAGCAGATTCCTACTTACTATAAGGAACTGGGTCAGTTAATTCGACAACTTTCTCTTTGCTCTGCCAAAATGGAAAGTGACATGGATGCTTCTATACCAGAAACCATTATTAACATCCTTCAGCAAGTTGAGGTCAGTCTTAATAAAAATTTTAGAAACATTAAGATGCAATATTACAACTTTAAATAAATTTGAATTTGAGTTTCTATGTAACATGGGTGCCTTTTTAATGGTATTTATGAGCACACAAACACCCAAAATAGATATCAATTCATTACTATTTTTCTCTCCTACCTAATAGCTCATTTTATTCACTGTAAAAGAGTTTAATTTACTGCTGCAACATGAAGAGTATTAAACCTTAGTTCATCAAATTATTATGTATTTTTCTGATCTCTAAACTTGTTTCATTGGCCTGATTTTATGAAAACCCATCTTCTGCTTTCGGCAATTGTAAAGGCTTCACTGAAAACTTAAGTGCACTGACAATGTCAGGCAGTTCACTAAGTTCTCTACCTGGAAAATTCCTGCCAGTATGCACAGTAATGTTTTGAATTTTTGGGAAAAAGAGGTATTTATTAGAAGATATTGTGTGCAGTCAACCATTTGGGCAATTTGATTCATGCTGATTGGACACTAAAGCCGCTAAACATATCCTTTTTTGTTATCTGACTGTTCCCTAGCTGTAACTCTGATTTACAAATGCTTCAAGCAGAGAAGCTGTGACTGAACCCAAATGGCATGATTGCTAATCAGTGACTTGCATGTACACTGTAATGGGGAGGCTTTGTAAGTTGTAAGACTTAGACACAATACATTTGACTGATCTATTTTGCTTTTTGCTGATTATGAGGGATAGATAGTATTAATACTAATATGTGTGGTAGGGACAGTTTTTGTCAAGTTTTCTCACTTGGGAAATGTGACATTTTTGGGCATAGTAAACAAAGAACAGATAATTAAAATTTGAAAATGTTATGAATAGTGATAAAACATTAAAGTCAATAAGTAGAAACATTTTGAACATCCATAAATTAGATTAGATTTCCCTACAATGTGGAAACAGGCCCTTCAGCCCAACAAGTCCACACCAACCCTCTGAAGAGTTATCCACCCAGACCCATTTCCCTCTGACTAATGCACCTAACACTATGGGCAATTTAGCATGGCTAATTCACCTGACCTGTACATCTTAGAACTGTGGGAGGAAACCAGAGCACCCGGAGGAAACCCACGCAGTCATGGGGAGAATGTGCAAACTTCACACACACTCACTCGAGGCTGGAATCGAACCTGGGACCTGGGTCCCTGGCGATGTGAGGCAGCGGTGCTAACTGCTGTGCCACCATGCCGCCCCAAGTTGCTTCATGGATTGTTATAACATTTACTTACTCTCCAGTTCCTCTTAGAATAATTTGCACAACTCCAGTTTGGAGGGGCGTTGTGCTTCCTACATTATCAGACAAGATTAAAATAAGGAATCATTGTGACTTATTAAGAATCTAATAGGGTCTGTTCATGGAGAATGAAATTTGCATATATGTAAGCTAGTCACTTTAACTAGGGATGGACTATGTTTTGGGAAGCCTCAAATGTAAAAGAAGAGGGCAAAAGTTGCGCAAATGAATATTAGGTCTTACTTGACCTCAAAGATGTTTATTTGTGGACTTATCAGGACTTGGATTCACTGCTTGGGAGCCAACTTCCTCAAAGGAAATCGAATCAATTACTACAGAGAGCCCGTAGTGTATCCCCCCCGAACAGAAAAGGACCTCCAGGTAGACACAGAAGCCGTTCTGCTGAAAGATTACAAAAACCATCCATTACAAAGCACAATGTTTCATATGCACAGAAACAATTGCCTCCTCTTAAGACAGTGCAGATTGGTAAGTCAGTTCTTTTCTTGAAACAAAAATCTCTTTTAAATCTGATGAGAGAAGAGGAATAACTTAGTGGGTGTTTGTGCTGTGACCAATTGCTCATCACATAAGTTAATAAATTATCTCTACTAAGATAATATTTGTTAGTGAAATGTAAGTGAAAACTTTTACTTGGTGTGAAAAGTATATTATTCTACTTCTGCCGTTATAGCTGATAATTATAGCAAGTCCTTTCTTGATCAAAATTAGACACCACTCGAGGTGTGGACGAGAGCATTATCCAAAGTAATCATGATTCTCTTTAAGCTAGCTTGTCGTAGTTCAATAATCTGCAGACTTTTTTGCTCTGTGTTAGTTGGACATAATGAAGGTCATGTTTACTGAGACTTGGGTTTCTTTCAACAACTTCTTTGGCTATTTTAGTAAGATTCATGATATCTGTCTGTAGTGTATTGGATTTGCAAACATTAATTTTCAGTTGCCTTTGATCTGTAAAATTCTGCAATATCCAAGTTAATTGTGAGAACTTGTTCACGTAGATAGTTTGTTTTAAAAAATTATGGGGATTCTTTTTCTGAATGTAACTGATTGAAGCTTGTACATGAAAAATTATATAAAATTCTTCTTTGTGTTTAATTTGGTTCAGAAATAATAATAATGTATTTTATTGGTCTATGAAAAAATGGTTTGAATACACCAGTATTAAAAATTTGAACTGAATTATCAAAGAAAAGTAAAATTTTTATTGATTAGCGTGGTTTTTTTAATTAAATGTTCTTTTTAAAATACATTTTCTGCTCAGATGAAAGTTTCCATGTTGCTGAATCTCCCAGACCTCAGCTATGTGATAGAGAGTCTTTGCCTATCCAGGAGGAGCAGCAACAGCAGGAAGAAAGTCCTCCAACTCCTGACAGGAGTACTGTGCTGAGGGCTGGGTTAGATGCCTTACAACGTGTTGGAGCCTTGAAAAAATCTGCTATGGAAAGAAAGGCAACAAAGAAAGGAGTGCTACTGCCTACCAGGTCATATGTAAGTTGTGTTCAATGATATATTCTAAGTGAATACTGGGGACAGAATAGCAGTGATTTCAAGAGGGTGTTTAGACAAGATGTAGCGAAGGCTGGATAAAATGTGTTGCTTGGTGTTTAAATAGAGACTAGGTTGAGCAGCCAGCTTTGCGACTGCTATGCCATTACATTGTCAGTTAGGGACGATGTCTGATTGCCAACACTTGTCTGCCTACACAACAACCTTTCAAAGATGGTTTGGGTCAAAGGATGCTGATATTGATTAATTGTCGAATTGTTCCAGGAATAGCAAATGGAAAGATGGAGTTAGAATTGGATACATAGTTATTAAGGCAAGTTTGGTAAGTATGGTGAGAAATCTCACTAGGCCTCACGGTGGAAACACAACACAACTTACACTTAGCCAAACAAAAAAAAAACCATGAGATCCAGCCCAAGGTTTCAAATTGATAACTCTGTTTGATTTAGCTAACATTTAGTAATTCTGAATTGCATTAAAGTCGCATATTATATTGACTTGTAACTATATCATCATTCCTGAACAGCATTGTGAGTATTTCTATTAGAGTTGGTTCAAGAAGCCAGCTGATCACCACCACCTCCAGGATAATTAGAGACTGGCAATAAACATATTAGCTGAGCCATGTTCTGTAAAATAATTTTCAAAAATTCAAGTATATAACTTTGAGAAATTAGAGAATGAATTAGTGGAATTACTGGTGGAAATTCCACTAATTTCCAGTGGAATTCCTAACCCTAACCTTCTGCTTTGACACTAATTTCTAAAAAAAAATTGTTTGACACATACATTAATGAAACTCCTTTTTCGTTTTGGAGATGGGATAGATATGTTCAAGTTAACTTAAGACATTACCTAAATTTGCTTTTTGTTTCACTGCCCTGTTACACATCCTGTTTGATTTAGGTAGGGTAGAGTAATGTAGCTTTATTTGTTGCTTCTACCATATACAGCTGATACAATAAAAGCGAGACCGCGTTCCTCCAGCACCAAAGTGCTATATGAACACACAGATTACACGAGAGTACAATCATACTCAGGGCAGCATAAAGTGCATAGAAAAGTGCAAAACATGCAAGACAGCACAGTAATTTCTGACAAGACAAGACACTAGGCACAGTGGTGGGCAAATTACAATGTAACAATGAATGACCATTCAGATCTGAATAGCTTCAAGTCAGCACAAAATTTACAATGTGCAAATGAATCCAATGGAATTGACTCCTGGAAGATAATCTCTCATGGTTTTGACTTTGCTGTCACTTAACTGTAGTCAATGTGGGGGGAAAAAGTTCCAAATCTTCATTTTTAAAGTTCATAATGTTTGCAAATAACCAGCTGTTATCATTAGAACTTGAATCTAATATTTGGATGCAAGTGAGCAGACGTATGTGCAATTCTGACTAAATGTAAATGCAGAGACAGCAGTACAACTCAGCATTGTCAGCTTTAAACTTTTATGAGCAGAGATTGGTTTCAAACCTATACGTGCAACATACATGCAGTATTATCTAGGTCTTTTGAGATTATATAATGAATAATTGCCAGGTATGTTGCTGGCTCTTGAACATCTGGCTTTATGTTGTTGTTTTAGGATTGTCCATGCTCCTTTATTGAATCTCTTGATAATATTGAAAGCTGAAGTAATTTAGTCAAATGCCATTTATGTTTATTTTCCTTTCAATTTATGGAATTAATTTTCGCAGCCAAGAGGACAGAATAATCTTGAAATGCAAGCCTGCTTTCAGAAATCCACAGTAAGCTCAGAACTAAAGAGGTATCAGGGACCACCTAAAGAAAGCAGACCTCCGTGGATTCCAGGATATCCCACTTGTCCTCTTGGACCTTCTAAACGGCAAGTAATCTGTGCAACAGCGTACAAAAACCAAGCATATTATCATGTTTTAACAAATGTGCATATATCCTCCATTTGAACATTAAGTTATTTTGTTTACTGTGTTAATTACAAAAGTTAAATCTTTTTGTTATTTAAAAGAAAACTATTCTCATCCTAAAGCAGTATTTTATAAGTATGAAATTGTTTTTATTGTGGTTGCAGCAGTGAGATATGAATTTTGCTTATGCTACTAATGATGGATTACATAAATTATGCTTTAAAATGTTAATGCATCCGGTGAATAAACATTTTTCTGGTTACTTAGAATTCCGTGGAAGAAACAGAAAACAAAATTGGAGAGCCAGAAATCTAAACCAGCAGACAAAAGTCAAATTTGCTTGTTCAAGGAAATGGAACAAGAAAGGCAAGAAGCTGCTAACACTGAAGCAATCAGGTAGCCATTGCTGGTTCATAGGATAATTACAAATGAGGAAAGCCATTTGGCCCATTTTCATTTATTCAAGGAAACTTGAATCCCTTTCAATTGTAATGTTCTGTTCTTTATCAAATAGTTCCAGGGATTTTGCTTCTAATACTTCATGATTTTCTACATATAGCTCACTATGCCAGGAGTAGACATCAATACTGAAATTATCTTTTGCTAGTGTGAAATGTGTTCTGCTCCTGCAGTTTAATCTAAACTAATAAACTGGATTATATACTGAAACCCAGAAACAAAGAAGATAGAGGCAGGAGTGGGCCTTTCAGCTCATCGTATCTGCTCCACCATTCAGTGTGATCATGGCTAATCCGCTATTTCAGTGCCACACTGTCTCACTCTCTCCATGAATATTGCCATTTTCATCTCGAGAAAACTATTTTTTTCATTAGGCATATGCAGTGGCTTGGTCTTGTCATGATCCCAGCTGATGTTACAACTAAACTTGTCCGATCCCATGATTTGGAGATGCCGGTGTTGGACTGGGGTGTACAAAGTTAAAAATCGCACAACACCAGGTTATAGTCCAACAGGTTTAATTGGAAGCACACTAGCTTTCGGAGCGACGCTCCTTCATCAGGTCGTAGTGGAGGGCTCAATCCTAACACAAACTTTATAGCAAAAATTTGCAGTGTGATGTAACTGAAATTATACATTGAAAAATTGATTGTCTGTTAAGCCTTTCATCTGTTACAATACAGTGATAGTTTCACTTCTTCAATGTGTAAATCACAAAACGTTTTTAAAAAGTTGCATTCTTGGGTTAGCTGTTAACAATGGTGTTAGCCGCCTGTGTTCTCTGTCTATGCCATGATGTTTAGATTGATTCTAATCTAAAAAGTGAGATAACGGAGTTCTACATGAATGCCTGCAGTTTTTGAGCAAAGGTCCCGGTTGAGGCCCTCCCGATGAGTACTGAACTTAGCGTTCAGCCTCTGCTCGGCCGCTTTTCTTTGCTGCCTATCCCGAAGTCCACCTTGGAGGATGGTCACCCGAAGGTCCGAGGCTGAATGTCCTGGACCACTGAAGTGTTCCCCAACCTGGGAGGGAACCCTCCTGTCTGTTGATTGTTGTGCGGTGCCCATTCATCCGTTGTCGTAGCCTTTGCTCGATTTCCCCAATGTACCATGCCTCCAGGCATACTTGCCTGCAATGTATAAGATGGACAACGTTGGCTGAGTCACGAGTACCTGTCATGTACAAGGTGGGAGGTGTCCCCACACGTAATGGTGAAAGCTGTGTCCACACTCTGACACAGGGTTATCACGGTAGGCGCTGCAAGACATGTCCGATCCCAGACTGATATCTGGCTTGATCTATCATGTTTTGTTTCTTTGGTTTTATCAAGGTGGTTTATTATTGATATGTGAGTATGAAATGCTGCAAATTTGCTTTTAACAATAAAATAGAAGTTGGCATTTATGGCTAAAGCAATAGAGTATAAAACTAGGGAAGTGTTGTTGCAACTGTACAAGACATTAGTAAGACTGCACCTAGGGTATTGCATACAATATTGGCCCCTTTATTTGAAGGGAAAGGTAGCTGGATGGGATGCAGTTCAGAGGACATTTAGTAGATTGATCTCAGCGATGAGGATTTGACTTATGAAGAGAGATTGAACAGTTTAGGTATATACACTCTAGAGTTTAGAGGAATGAGAGGTGATCTAATTGAGGTATATAAGATGCTAAATGGAATTGACAAAGTAAATGTGGAAATGATGTTTCCTCCTTTGGGGCAATCTAGAACGTAGATCATAGTTTTATCAGATTTAAAACAGAGATGAGAAATTACTCAAAGGGTTATGAATCTGTGGAATTTAGTACAATAGACTGCAGTGGATGCTGGTACATTGGGTAAATTTAAGATGATCAACAAATTTTTAACTATTAATGGGTCAAAGGGTTATGGTGAGTGGGCAGGAAAGTGGAGTTGCGGCTGTGATGAGATCAGCCATGATTGTATTAGCTGGTGGAATGGCTAGAGGGGCTGAATTGCCTACTCTTGCTCTTAATTCTTGTGTTCTTATGAAAGTTACTGTGCAAAAGAAGTGAAAACTAATTTTAAAAAACCAAACTATTTACACATAACATAGTTTTGAAGATTTTGAAATGTAGTAAAATACACTGTCATTAGTCCTAACAGTGCATCTTTGCAGTTCTTACACAGAGAAAATTCCCTTTACATCATCTCCCTGTCTTGAGAATCTGATAACGTCTTCCTTGAGTCTTATGTAACTGAGCTTACATTTCTCAATTTTAAAGAACTCTTTCATGGTTTTAACCAAACACTTCTGGACAGGAATCTAAAGACTAAAGGATGACCTATTTCTTAACAGTTGTAAACTGTATCCTTTCTTCAGGACTAGCTGTTTAAACATCCAACTTCAGCCAAGACTTGTGCAAAAGTGAAATCAAAAGGGCTTTCTTCAAGAAGGAAAAAACTTGATTCTAGAATCCTCTATCAGGAGCAATTATTTCTCTGTTCACTTGTAAAACTCCCCCAATGAAAAGAGAACCCCATTGCTATCTGGAAAGTCTCTGTCTCATGCTCTCTCCCTCTGTCCGCACTCTCTCATGCTCCACAGCTTCCACATTTTCTGTGGTAGAGAATTACACTTACCATTGCTTGAGTGTAGACATTTTTTTGCCATCTCTGAACTGACCTGCATCATGTCCTGAGACTCTGTTCCCTTGTTCTGTAACCCCCATCCAGGAGAAACATCGTCCTGTATCCTGTCAGGATTTGTTTTTTCATTTTAAATCCCCTGTCATGCTTATAGGTCCAGGAAGTACAAGCCCAGTCAAACTAATCTCTCCTCATATGACAACCCAGGAATCAGTCTGGTAACCTTCACTTTGCTTCCTTCATGGCAAGTGTATCTTTTCTTGCATGAGGGGACAAAACTGCTCACAGTATTCCAGTATAACTGCTCACCAAACCCTAGTACAGCTACTATAAAGCTTCCTTGATCTTTTACTCAAATCCTCTTGTAATGTTGGCCAGCTAACCAACCAATTGCATTATCAACTGCTTGCTCCATTTGCCTGCTTGCTTCACTGACCACTGTATGAGGACAAACAGGTGGTTTTGTACATCAATGTTTCCAAATCGATCACCATTTATTTAATACTGTGCCAATCAGTTTTTTTGTATTGAAGTGGACAACTGCAAGTGGAAACGCAAATTAAAGATTTGTTTAGAAAATTATTATCCATTTGGACCAGTGTAGTTGAGAAGTGCAGGACAGGAATGTAGAATGATCACTCAATGGGCTGGATTTGGTTTTTTCTCATTAATTGGTTTCAACCAAATTGTTGGAAATATCTCTGCTGTTAGTGAAATATTTCTTTGAAATTAGTTTGAGGGGTCTCAAAATAGATCACACTGTTCATCAGTCCATAGCACAGAACTATCCTAAATTTGACAGTGTGAGGATTGCTAGTGTGGGAAACAATAATGCAGTGCCTTTCTTTAAGCTGAAAGCATAGACGACACTTACATTTCTTCTTAATCATGTGCCACTGTCCATGGAGTGCTTAGTGTTATTTCTTTTTACGGCACTGTTATTCTCAAGGTTGAGGTTTATTACTGTTTTCTTTTGTAAGAAATAGATTAATAGGACAGAAACTGAAAGACTGCAGTTCCTTTATTAATTTCCTTTCCAATTCCATGATTTTCTATACATAACTTTCTATGTTATCTTCTGGAATGCAATGCAATAATCTGTGTTTACAAAGTCAACGAGTAATGGTGTCTGTTGTACTTCTAACTGGTATGAATTGTCAAAAAATGTGTCAAATAGCAGAAACCTTTTACTGCTGTGTGATTTGTTCTGTGGAAGACATAACGACCATTTTATTACAAGAATGTAGGTTGGAGAGTGCATTCAATTTTTTTTTTCTTGGAGGAGAAAATACTCCTAAATGCTGTTTTAATGTGAGGCAAATTTAATGCAACCTATTTTTGAAAACTGATTTTAGGTTGGCTTGGCTTGATTCTGAGACTGCCCACAGGCTGAGGGAGCTCAATAAACTCTGCATACAAGAAACAGACAGAATAAAGAAATTAAGGTACAATTTCTGTAACTTCTAATTTTTATGTAGATCTTAATCATACTTTTATGCAAAGTATGAGGAACTAGTTTGAGAAGGGAAATGGTGAATTTCATTTGGGTGTTGGATGCTTCCCAGTTATTTATAATTTTGAGGGGAATAAGTTGGATCATTAAGCTACAGAAAAGTTACAGCACATAAAGACACCATTCAGTTCATCATGATTGCCAGCTAAGTAAACTATTGTCCATTCCAATTCTGCTTTGCAGCACCTGGTCTGTAGTATTGCAGGTTATTGCTTTTCTGGTGCAAATTCAGGTTCCTTTTAAATTAGTTGAGGATTAAAACATCATAAGTGATACTATGGATGATTTTAGAATATTATTTAGTATTTTTTCTTCAGAGTTGAAGCTGACTCTCCCAACAAATGGATTGCAAAAGCAGAAGGAGACATTCGTGAGAAACTTCAGCCCTTGCTGGACAAAGCACAGGTATCAAATAACTAATACTTCTAAGTGATGCAGTTCTTACTCACTTTGCCATTGGAACAATTAGACTTTTTTAAATTGTGTATATTGTGAATTTACAATCCTCTCATTTATCTTCTGTCAAAATGCTATTGTAAATATTGGATCTAGCACTTGATTTCTGCTGATAATATTGCAGAAACCTAAACAGTTGTGTTGACAGCATTCTTCCAATGTTACATGTGGGGTTTATGATCAAAGTGGGCAAAAAATTGGCAAATGGAATACAATATGGAGAAATGTGAAGTGTTCATTTTGGAAAGGTCCACTTTTATTTGTCATTACATAAATGATTTGGATGAGAATTTAGGAGACATATTTATTAGGATTGCGGATAACACCAAAATTTGTGGTACAGTGAACAATGAGGAAGATTTTGATCAATTGGGTCAGTGGGCTGAGGAGTGGCAGTTGAAGTTTAATTTTGATAAAACATACTTATACAATTAATGGGAGAGCCCTGGGTGGTGGTGTAGAACAGAGACTCTGGGAGACTATACAGAGCATAGAGACCATAATTCTTTGAAATTTGCATCACATGTAGACAGAGTTACGAAGGTATTTAGTACATTTTGTCTTATTTGCTCGATCTTTATTTGTTGTAACTCCGTATAGGAGTTGGGAAGTCATGTTGAGTTTGCGCAGAATGTTGGTGAGGCTACTTTTGAAGTACTGTGTCCAGTTCTTTTACCCTATCATAGGAAAGATATTAAATCAGAGAGTGTTCAGAAAAGATTTTCCAGGATGTTGCCAGGAATAGAGGGTTTGAGTTACTGGAACGTTTTCCCTGGAGCATAGGAAGTTTATAAAATCATGAGGGGCATAGATATGGTGAATAGCAAAGGAGTTTTCCAACAATGGATGAATTCAAAACTAGGCATATTTTTAAGGTAAGAGGAGAAAGATTTAGATTGGGTTGGGATGTCTGGTCGGCATGGACGAGTTGGACCGAAGGTCTGTTTCTATGCTGTACATCTCTATAACTATGACTGTATGAGGGGCAACTGTTTTTAAACAATTGTTCATATATGGAATGAACTGTCAGAGAAAGTGGTGGATGACAGTACAGTTACATTTAAAATACATTTGAATATGTACATGAATGGGAAAGATTGAGGGATATGGGCCAAACACAGGCAAGTGGGACTAGTTTGATTTGGGAAAATGATTGGCTTGGATTCAAGGTCTGTTTCCAAACTGTATGACTCTGACTTAAATGAAGAAAAACTGCCAAAAGCTGCAACATAAAAGGGACTTGGCTTACTTGTACATGAAACCAGAAAGTTTGCAGAAAGATGCAGCAGGTAATTGGGTAGGCAAACGGAATGTTGGCTCTTTTTTTTCAAAGTGGTTGGAGTAGAGGAGTCTTACTTCAAATGTACAAGGTGCTGATGAGATCACATTTTGAGTACTGTGAGCTATTTAAGAAAACATAATTTATTGAAAGATGTTCAGACAAGGTTCACTAGAATAATCCCTGGTATGGCTGGATTGCCTTACAAGCCAAGGTTAAACAGGGTGGGATTCTACTCATTGGAATTTTGAAGGATGAGGGGTGATCTCATTGAGGCATATAGGATTCTTTTAGGGGCTTGACAGGGTAAATGTTAAGAGGATGTTTCCCCTCAAGGGAGAATCTAGGACCAGAGGGCATAGTAGCAGAATATAGGAACACAAATTTAGGATTGAGATGAAGAATCTTTTTCCTCTCAAAAGGTTGAGTGTCTTTGAAACTCGCCACAGAGCTGTGGAGGCAAAGTCCTTGTGTATATTTAACACTGAGATCGATAAATATTAGAGGAATCAATGATTTATGGGGAAAGGGCAGGAGAGTGGACATGAGTGATCCAGCCATGATCCTATTGAATGGTGGACCATGCTGGAAGGGCCAAATGGCCTACCCCTGTTCCTATTTCTTATGGTCTAGGTAACTGTTCATAATTTTAAAAAATCTCTCATTAATTAAAACCTGAGGAATGAGACTCCATACTAGTGATGGCCAATTGTCAGTGCTGGAGAGGTTGGTTGACTGTCACACTCATTTGGAGAAAGTGAGGACTACAGATGCTGGAGATCAGAGTTGAAAAGTGTGATGCTGGAAAAGCACAGCAGGTCAGGCAGCATACAAGGAGCAGGAGAATTGAAATTTTGGGCATAAGCCCTTCATCAGACATTTGTCCATCTCCATTTATGTATTGTTTAAATAACAAGATTTGACTTTTTCTTGCAATGTTAGTTTATATCTACCATGCAAATACAGTAATGTGAATGGCGTCATTGAAATCCTATAAGGAAGGAACCAGAGATACTGTTTTCATAATGTATTGATAGAGAGCTGCATCCTGGGCATTTGTCAGTGTGACCTATCATCTGTTTGCTGGAAATTTGTACACTAAGTATTAGTGAGTACTGGTAGTTTCACAGTTACTTTGGCAGAAAAATATGGGGACATTGTTACTTTTTGAAAATCAAAGGGCCATGAAAGTTTTAAAAAATTCTTTTGTGGGACTTGGGTGTCGCTGGCTGGCCAGCATTGATAGCCCATCCCTAGTTGCCCTTGAGAAGGTGGGGGTGAACTGCCTTCTTGAATCACTGCCGTTCACTTGCTGTGAGTTGATCCACAATGCTGGTAGGGATGGAATTCCAGGATTTTGACCCAATGACTGTGAAGGAACAGCGATATATTTCCAAGTCAGAGTGGTGAGTGGCTTGGAAGGGAACTTGCAGGTGGTGGTGTTCCCAAGTACCTGCTGCCCTTGTCCTTCCTTTTAGGTGGAAGTGGTTGTGGGTTTGGAAAGTGATGAATTTTGCTGGAAATGTGAACAATAGTAATGCATTAATAACTTGTGAAATTACTAAAGTTTAAATGCAATACTAAATATAGTGGCATAAGAGATCCCATTTACAGTGTTGCAGCATAACTCAGATATCTTTGGCTGTCTACTGATTTCTTTAATTAAGTTGCTCATTTCTCCGCCTCAGTCAGTAGGGATTTCAAATGCCATTTCTTGGGTCAAATCCACTTAGATTTCAAATTTTTGCTGCAGACAATCTGTCATTAGTAGAATTTATGGCTGTCACATGTTTGTCAGCCTGGGAGGACTGATAAAGCAATGTGCAGTGCTAACATGAAAATACAAGTGACTGTATTTTAAAAGGTTATAAAGTGCTAGTCTTTGAATTAACCTGCAGATATGTCATAGTGCTATAGAAATGTGGGTTTTTTATTTTCAATAGGTTATAAGTGATACTTGGGAAAAGAGAACTCGAAGTAAAGACTGTTCATTGCAACATCAACTATCATTACAAATTGCTGAAAAGGTAAACAGCTTTATAAAAAAAAAATTAATGGCACTTCACATCCAAGTTGATAATGTAAAATTTGAACTTGTTACACTGCTGGATAAGCCTGTCATTTTGTTACATTCTTGGACAAGACCTATTACTTTTTATTTAAAGAAATTTGAAATCCCAACTGTGTAGTGCAAGAATGAAGCATCATGATTCCACAGATTAGAACTTTTTTTAACCATAGAGTCAAACAAAACCGACACTAAATACTGTTTTCGGTAATCTCCTATAACCCGAAAGGGAGAATCAATATAACTTCATGAGTTGCACTCAATTATAAACTGAATTTCATATTATTTTGCAGATGTAACTAAAATGGAGCCTATAAATTAGCCACATGGCTTAAATGTTGCCAAAATTCCTTTGAAACTCTGACTTCCTCATGGAACTGAATTATTCTTCTTGGGTTGGTTATGGATGCTGCCATAATAGGATCAGGCTAGCTCCAAGTTCTGTGGGCATGATCTTCACCCAGAATGGCACCCATGTGCAGAACCTCTTCTCGCTTGTGTGGACAGTGTTGATCCAGCAATGTTACCTTTCAGTAACACAGACTGCTGCAACCACTGTGCCTTTGCTTATTCCCAACTTTTACACCAAGCCCCTCATCTTCACCTTGCCTTTTCTGTGCAAGTGGATTCAACTTTCACAGAACTCTGATTGCACTGCCTCCCTTTTTTTATAGTTTTAAATCAAAAAATGTTTGGTTTTGGATCTCAGTTTCAATCTTTGTTTTTCTTAGCAGGTGGGAGAATTTTTTTCTATTTCCATTTTCCATTAGAATGTGACTTAGAGAACACAAGTTTTGATACCAGATTCCATCACAAACTGGGCAAATATGTAACTTGGGTATCTGCCTTAGAAAAGTAAAACTTGTGTTGTCAATTTTTTATTTGTTAATGAATGTACAGTTATTTAATTTCAATATTTTTAAATAATCAAAGTGTTTTCAAATTTGAGAATGTCAAAAATCTAAATGCAGGAATTCTTGATTGTTTTATAAAATGTATTTTGTATTTTCTATATCTGTCTTTATCATTGCCAACTCTTTCTATGCATTTGTGCATGCATGTTTCAAATTTTTGTTGACAATTCATTATATTCAATCTTATGATGTAATATTTAGTGGGCATGATCTTCACCCAGAATGGCACCCATGTGCAGAACCTCTTCTCGCTTGTGTGGACAGTGTTGATCTATTTAGGCCTTGTAAATATCCAGGCAGGCAATGACTAATCTGTGACCTTGATTTGCAACCCCTTGTAAGATACTTGAGCACGTACTATAACTAAGATAAACTAATTGGCTTATAGTTCTTTGATTCTGCCTTTTTAAAAATAATTGAGGTCACATTGAAATTCTTAAAATACAAAGGATAAGTCCACAATTTCAAAGGCCTGTTTAAAAAATATAGACCAGGGACTCCCAAAAATCCTAATTTTTTTTAAGGAAATGGGTTGAATATCTCACTCGCTGATTGACACAAAAGTAATGGCATTGTTTTGTGAAAATATTCCGCTTGAACCTAATTCAGCACAAATTGTGGTGCTTTGACAGAATATTTGTGCTGTAGAATTTCAAACGTAAAAGATAATTACTTTCATTTTTAGCATACATCTTCCCTGTAAAAACATAACTGTCCTAACTATCTAGTTGAGAATATATTACAAATGCAGTTGCATGTTAATTATAAAAATCTGTTCTTACAGGCTGCAGCTAGTGCGGACCTCCTTAGTGAAAAGCTATTGGATGAGCTGCTAGAAGACACAGCACATGAGTTATTGAATTTGGAACTAAATGCAAAAACTCATTCAGAAGCTCTGATGATACAAGAAGGCACTACATTAGAGAACATGTTACAAAGAATAGAGGAAATGGAAGTAAGTATATATGATTTTGCACTCACTGCAAGGTATTGACATTGCTGCTAACTTCAAAGAAAGCTGCCCACAAAGATCTATTTCTGTGGTGTAAGTTTTTTACTTTCCTCCTTGATGTGGTTTCACCACGGATTGCGGTGCTTAACATTAATTTATTTTGTAAACCAAAGCAAATCATAGTAATATATTGATTGGAAGGTAACAAGTTATATTGAAACATTCAGTGTAGTATTGAATCTGTTTAAATGCTCATTGCTAAAGGAAAAATGTTTTCAAATAGAAAATTTAGTCCTTAAATAAAATTTCACCATTTGAATTTACCATGAGAGACTTCTAATAGTTTTACAAATTACTTTTTAGTATTTGAGTTCTATAAAAGTAACAGTATGACTGAATTTATGCTTTCTTTAACTATTTTATTTCAATATTTTGTCAGAGATACCAAGAGGCAGTTTGCAGAAGAATTTGCCAGATTGAATATGCTGACCCAGACTTCTGGGCTGAGGAAGAAAAGCAAGGTAATTTACCATGAAGCTCTGAATCTTATGTATTCTATAATAGCTTGGACTTTAGAACATTGTTCTGACCTTTATTTGCTAACTTGGTCTGTTTCTTTAAGGACATTGCCTGTGGAGAAGTGGCATCATAGGAAACTATAGTTAATTGCAGTCGTTTTTAAATTCTAAATCTGCTTCAAATATCTGCTTCATGATCAGAATGACCATGGTGAAATGATTTAGCATTTGAGTGTTCTTCAAATGGAATGTTTATTTGGCATTGATTGGAAAGGGAAGAGGTTAGAAAGAAGAAAAGATTGCACATTTCCTCCACGAAGAATATTTGAAAAGTTGTTTGTAAGCGATCTCCTCCAACACAGTGAAGTAACTTTTATTTTTGTCTTATCTCTGGTGAAGTAGTATTCCTTATCTACCAAACATTTGATTTCCTCCCCTGACCAATCATTTTTCCAAAAGTTACTGTAGTATTGATATAATCTGGGGTGGAGCTATGGATTGATGTACATTTTCAGATACTTAAAAGCATCACGATAATTATTAGCCTGATTCTGGTGGTTGTCACTGACCCAGAAACTGTACAGCCACACAAATAACAAGGTGGAGAGCAGTATTTATGCTGCTGGGCTCTTTGGTATTTTTGTCATGCAATTACAGGGGAACCTTGATTATCTGAATGTGATGGGCGGACACTATTTCGTTCAGATAATCAATTATTCAGTTAATCAATTAAATGCCTTTCCTCTGGGGCTTGGAGTTTTTAAAGTCTGCTCCCAGTTCAGGAGACTGTAGCAGCACACAGCGTGCGAGCCCAACCCCCAACAGCGTCCCAAATCCATGCAACACTGCCCCGCCCCCAACCCCTTCTCCCAGGGCAGCTGGACCGAACTCCAACAATAAGACTGCTGCAGTTGCCTTTGTGGGGTAAGTCTCCAAATAGCACACACTCTCAGAGCCACATACACAACTTTCTAGTGCAACTTTATGACAGATTCCACCTCTGCCCTGTACAGGACAATGTTGGTGAGATTATCTGGGGAAGGGGGGGGTTTAGGGTACACCCCTCTGTAGAACTCCAGGGAAAGTGTGGGGAGAGAGAGAGGGAGGGCGGGCAGTCAGTCATTTGGAGACAGTGACTGCTTAATCACTAAACAAAAGACGCGATCACTATTGGAAACACGTCTTTGATGTAATCTTTCCATCGGGACCTTGAGATCGTCTTCAGATAATCTGATTTTCGGATAATTGGTATTCAGATAATCGAGGTTCCCTTGTATGTGGCACAAAATGCTTGCCACCACTAGGATCTTCTGATGTTTGTCCTGCTTGTGCCTTATTAAGGCTTAGCTACACGTCACTTCAGACATTGCAAGCCAGGAGCTGTCATTCACACTGTCAACTAACATCTAAAATGTGGATGATCAGGTTATTATGCTGTTTTGGTGTTCAAATTGACTGTTGCATTTAAAACAGTGACTATCTTGTATTTATAGTCCAAAACTTTGACCTCTTATCAACAGAACCTCTTTGCAGCTATCCTATTTAAGTCTTCATAACATTTAAAGAGACTTATTAAGTTACATTACAGCTTTCCCTTCTTTATAGGAAGAGCTTCAGCCTCTTCAACCCTTACTGATGAGTGTTACCATTTAGTTCTAATATCATCTTTGTAGACCTTTTTGTGTTTGTTCCACTGCTAAACTATAATTGGAACCCAGAGCTCTGTACTCTGTAGTTACATTTTAAATGAGAAACTGTGATGTAATATAGTGAAATTGTAATCTGTGGTAACTATCGAATTTAAATGGAAATATTACTTGACAATAACTCTTTCATCAGAATGATTTATTCAAATAAATTGCCAATAATAATGTAATATTTATTTTTAAGGTATCATGGTTTGTCAGTACTCCCGTCTATAGGAAATAACTATCACTAGCAATATTATGCGGATTTGGAGATACTGGTGTTGGACTGGGGTGTACAAAGTTAAAAATCACACAACGCCAGGTTATAGTCCAACAGGTTTAATTGGAAGCACTATTTTTTTGAGCGCCGCTCCTGATAAAGGAGCGCTCTGAAAGGTAGTGCTTCCAATTAAACCTGTTGGACTATAACCTGATGTTATGTGATTTTTAACATTATGCGGAGTTTTAAAATCTGTGCAAAAGGCATCCATGCTTATGAAGTGCAGAAATGAAACCTGTTCAGCTTTTGAATGTTTTGGGGGAAAGAAAAACTCACTTGTATATGATGTACATTCAACTGATATTTCTGTTCTCACAGAAAGAGAGTTTGTTTTAATTGACACAAAACCACATACTCCGCAACCAATCAGGATCACCAGAACAATTGAACAAAGTGAGCCAACATTGGACAGAATAACTCAGAAGTCTTTGGAAGCTGAGTAAGTTGTAAATGTAGTGCTTCATTTTGGTAATATATTTGTAATGCCTTCAATCCTTTGCTCTCTGTGTCCCCATGCTAGTTTCTAAAACATTACAGATGTAGTTGCTGTTGTAACTGCGATTGAAATGACATTAAAAACAGGTACTTGAATATTGTTCCCAGACATCTAGTTGGAATTATCAGTGGATTGATCCTATCAATAAACCATTACAACTATCTGTGCATGGTATTGAGAAAATATTCACGTGTCATTTCTACTGCATCCAAAGGATGCACCTTTACGTAACCTTTTATTTTATTTGAAACCTTGTGAATACTTGATATAATTTAGAAATAATTACAACGCTAAATAGATGCATGAAGTTGAAGCTTTTCATCTTGCATTCATTAGGATTGAAACACAAGGAAACAATTTATACAGCATGAGGAGAGGGTGCTGAAACAAAAGCAAGACACTGCAGTGCTAGAAATTTAAATTAAAAACAGGAAGTGTTGGTGAATTTCAGCAGGCTAGGCAGCATCCCTGGAGAGAGAAACTGAATTAAAGTTTTTTAAATCCAATATGATACTTTGGAAGAAACATTCTCCAGCACTTTGTTTTTATTTGAGAAAAGGATGCTAATTGATTGGACTATGATTGGCATGGATAGATAACAAGAACGATTAATTGTTCCAGTAACTGATTAAATTCAAACTTCGCAGGCATTGCAAGCTGCATCTTTCCAGTAAACACATAGCAGGCTGCTGGCATTGAGCTAGAGAAACATTTAGCTAACCACGCAAATGAGTGACATGTTATGTGAATATCATTGCCAGTATAATGCCTAGGCATATAGGAGTTATGTCCCAACAACCGTGTCAAACAACCTATTCCTCTGTCCACAGTGGTAGCAAGCAATCCTGCTCTGTCAGCCTGTGCTTGTACAACTCTGAAAGCAGTGTTCAACATTAGATATAATGCAGCTATTAAACGATCCTTAATGTGATTGTGCTAAGAGTTACACCAGAAACTAATTTAAGATCATCAGTCAGGCTGAGTGTGATCATTTGCACATGCTAGAAAATACATTTATTCACATACTGGGTCCTGTTCTTCGTAGGTATAAAGAATTGGTCTGCACCTTGCACTTTTTCACTAAAGAAAGGGCTGTGGGCACAATCAAACCATGCTGTATTTACATGACAATGCCCTGACAGATCAGAGTGGACTTGTCTGGTTTGAATTAAATCAGTTTAATTTAGAAACCAGAAAAAATATACAGAACTTTATTCTTCCTCCGTTTAAAAAACATTGAGCACTAATTTTAACCACAATGAGCAGATTTATCTCTATGTAGTGATATAATTTTGTTGCTCCTTTCAGATATATCACTTGTCGTGCCCACTCTGAAAGGCTGCTGACATCTGCTCTGGAGAAGTCTTGAAAGGACCATGCATGATGGTGGCCCAGTGGTTGGCAAGAGGCAGCTCAGTGGTTACCATTGCTGCCTCACAATGCCAGGGATCAGAGTTTGATTCCAGACTCAGGTGACTGTCTGTGTGGAGGTTACACATTCTCCCCGTGTCTGCATGGATTTCCTCTGAGTGCTCTGGTTTCCACCCACAGTCCAAAGATGTGCAGGTTAGGTGAATGGCCATGCCATAGTGTTCAAGGATGTGTAGGTTAGGTGCATTAGTCAGAGGAAATGCAGGGTAATAGGGTAGGGAAATGGGTCTGGGGAGGTTACTCTTTGGAATGTCTGTGTTGACCTGTTAGGCCAAAAATCCTAGACAAAAGTGAGGACTGCAGATGCTGGAAACTAGAGTTTAGATCAGAGTGGTGCTGGAAAAGTACAGCAATTCAGGGAGCATCCGAGGAGCAGGAAAATCGACTTTTTGGGCAAAAGCCCTTCATCAGGAAGGGCTTTTGCCCGAAACGTTGATTTTCCTGCTCCTCGGATGCTGCCTGACCTGCTGTGCTTTTCCAGGTCAAATATCCTATTTCCTCACTGTAGGGATTCTATGATTACTGTTCTGAGATAATGAGCAACCTTATTGCTTATTCCAATATGCTAGTCTCCATATCATCTTGTGCACAATAAGTCCCACAATTTCTTCAGCTGTACCATTATCAGCTTGGCAATCACTCTACAACATTTAGAATCATAGATTCTCTACAGTGTGGAAGCAATTAATTCAGCCCATTGGTCCACACTGACCCCTCAAAGAGCATCTCATCTTGACCCACCCACCTACTCCATTCCTGTAACCCTGCATTTCCCATGGCTAACCCACTTAACCTGCATGCCCTTGGATACTGGGGGTAATTTAGCATGTCAATTCACCTAACCTGCACAAGTTAATGGAGGAATCCAGAGCATCCGGAGGGAATCCAAATAAACACTGAGAAAAGGTGCAAACTGCACGCAGACAATTGGCTGAGGATGGCACTGTGAGGCAAGTGTTAACCATTGTGCCACTGTGCTTTGAGCTTTTGAGACTGAGAATAAGATAGAATTCCTTGAGGAAAGACACTGATACCTTTTAGGTGGGACTGCATTCCATATTATAGTTCTTTCGTCTGCTTGACTGTAATAACATGGTGCAGACCTTTGCAAAATGAAAAACTGGATTTGTGCTGCAAGCTTTAAGATCACAGTTGAACTGGCCTGAAGAGATTCAAATTCAATTTGCATCTGTGCAAAAATGACTGACTGCAGCCGAAGTCCTTAAATGGAGCTAGTAAAATGCACAGTAGTGAAATTGCCTGGGGAAATCTGATTGAAACTTATAGAATATTGAGAGACCTAGATAAAGTGAAAGTGGAAAAGATCTTTCTTCCAGGAGGAAAGACTGGGACTCCAGAGTGAAGGAGTGACCCTTTAGAACTGAAATGAGCAGGAATTTCTTCAGCCAGAGGGTAGTTAATCTGTGGGACTCATTACTGCAGAGGGCTGAGGAGTCCAGGCCATTGAGGACATATAAGACAGAGATAGATAGGTTATCGATGGATAAGGGATCCAAGGGTTACAGAAAGAAGGCAGATTGAAATTAGGAAACATATCCCTGAAGGAATGGCAGAGCAAGGTCAATAGGCAGAATAGCCTAATTCTGCTTCTATATCTAATTGTTTTACTTTCTTCTGTTTTCCATAACTTCTAACCGAGAATCTAAAAGGTTAGATGTGAGAGAGTTAGTTTTCAAATCCAGTGAACCAACTATGCCTTTCAACTTCTAATGACCTTTTGGAACACCTTTTGTGACAATGTATGGAATTGTATAAATTAGTGGGGCTATGCTTGTACAGATATTCAGTTATTCAACACAATATAAATGGAGAAAAGTTTTTTAAAAAAGTACAAAGTGCTTACAATAGCAATTTTGTACTCATATAGTACAATAATATGGTAAAATGTTACAAAATGCTTCAGGTGTGTTTTCAACCAAAATTCAACACTGCCACAGAAGGAGCTGTTCGCTCAGGTGACCAAACGTTTGTTCAATGAGGTTAAATGGAAGATAATGTTAGAGAGCCAAAGCAGTTCAGGGAAGGAAATTTTGAGCCGAAATCCAAGCAGTATGCCAATAGTATGTGATTAAAATGCCCAAGAGATCAGAAGTGGAGGAGCTTCAAGATTGTGGGGAATACACTGAGGTAGTGAAGGGCGAGGCTCTGCAGGGAATTGAAACCAGGGTAAGAAATTAAAAATCTAAGCGAATTGAAGACCAGTGTAGATCACCCAATGCAAGGTGATAGAACAAGACTTGCTGTGAGTAGTAGAAATTTGGATGAGTGCTCATTTATCGAAGGTGAAATATGGGGGTTGTCATTGGATATTAGGAGATTACCAAGTCATATTCTAGAGAATCAGTTTCATATTCCACGAATGTTCATGATCAATCTGTTACAATGAAATTTGTTTCCTGTCATTTATATATTATGATCAAGCTCAAGTTTAAGTTTGCTTTAATAACAATAAATGTGTTACTGTCATACTTTTATTTTAATTCAGCCCTGCTGAAGATTTGGAATTGAGTGGAAAGCCAGAACCTGCTTCACTGTTGGAGCCATTAACCCAGAAATTATCCAGGAAGAGGCAGAATGGGATTGAACTTTCAATACCACAAAAAATGTTTCACCATATACTTGACTACCGTGAAAGATTTGACCAGCATCTAAAAATGATTTCACATGAGGCTGTAGGGAGCTTTAATCCATGGTTAATTACTGAAAGGTAATTAATAAATTGCATCATTGGGCAAGTATTGTACTCCATATACTGTCATTATTGTTTGTTTAGTTTATATTACTTTATGTATATGAAATCATTTTTAAATAGCCCATTATAGTTTTGCAAAACCAATTGAGTTTGTTCCAAGTTTCATCACTCCTTTACAATACTTAACCCTAAGTACTACTCACATTTCAATTATCTGCCATTTATTTTTCACTTCAAAAAATAGCTTTCTATTATGTACAGTATTAGCAGGTCTTTGAAATTGCTTACTTTTCTTTCAAACTGGGTTGAAGTGGAAACGGGAAAGGGAATATTTGTCCTTGTAAGAAATTGCACCTTTAGGAAGTTATGCCTTTAGGATCGGAAGAAAGGGAGAATGTGGCTTAATGTGGAATGTATCCAGCATTTTCTGCAATTTTGTTTATAAATTCCAGCTTGAACAAAGATTTGTTTTAAACGTGTAGATATTATAAATATGATCTTATGTGCTCATTGTTTTGCTACAATTATGAAAATGATGATGCATTTCTATAGACAAACATTCAAAGGGATTTGAAATGTGTGGTATTTGAGATGGTACTAAACAAATAGAGCTTGTAGATGTTGTCAGCTTTTATTTAGCTATTCAAGACAGGTTTTCAAAAAAAAATTGAACTACAGGAGATATTAATTGTAATTGCTTAATGTATTTGCATGGTTAAAAATAGAATATGTTTCAAAATGATCACACCTGAATGTGTTTCAAATAACTAACTAAATAGATCTAAATCTCAAGTTTAGATAATGATTGTATGGTAGATTTAATTTGATTTGCCTTGTCTGGAGTTAATGTTTGTAATTATATTGTCTGCTGTCTTGTCATTCACTCTAAAAATATGCAAGGTAATTTTGTTTGACTATCATTAGTTTAGAGATTTGGTTAAATACATTTACCTCTCTGCTTAACATCGGTTGGGGAGGTGATGCTGTTATGGTAATGTCATTGGACTAGTAATCTAATGTTCTAGGATTTAGTTTTGAATCCCAACATGCCAGATGGTAAAAGTCGGATTAAAGAAAAATTTGGAGAAATAATAATGTTACCACTGTCCATTGTTGCAGAAATACAACTGGTTCACTAAAAAAGCAAATCTATCATCTTTATCTGATCTGACAGCAATGTGTTTTATTCTTAATTGCCCTCTGGGAAATTAGAGATTGGCCATGCTAATTAGTGATGAATTAAACAAAAAAATCTTGTGCACGTTAATAAATTATCTTCTGTAGAATAAATTTTGTTTTAGATTATCTGAAGTAGTTAGAGATTGTGAAATTATGTCTCAGCTGGAAGGATACCAATGCAATTCAGCACCTGCTGATAGAAATAACCATTTTAATTTGCACAAGCTTTTAATCATTGCAGGATTTTGCAGAACAAAAACAGCTGGAAGATCTACTAATGGAGACCAGGCCTTTGATCTGCAATTTTTTATTCCAGTAGAGTCATACAGTCAGAGATGTACAGCATGGAAACAGACCCTTCGGTCCAACTGTCCATGCCAACCAGACATCCCAACCCAATCTAGTCATACCTGTCAGCGCCCGGCCCATATCCCTCCAAACCCTTCCTATTCATATACCCATCCAAATGCCTCTTAAATGTTGCAATTGTACCAGCCTCCACCACATCCTGTGGCAGCTCATTCCATACATGTACCACCCTCTGCATGAAAACGTTGCCCCTTAGGTCTCTTTTATATCTTTCCCCTCTCACCCTAAACCTATGCCCTCTAGTTCTGGACTCCCCGACCCCAGGGAAAAGACTTTTTGTCTATTTATCCTATCCATGCCCCTCATGATTTTATAAACCTCTATAAGGTCACCCCTCAGCCTCCGATGCTCCAGGGAAAATAGCCTAGCCTATTCAACCTCTCTCTAAAGCTGAAATCCTCCAACCCTGGCAACATCCTTGTAAATCTTTTCTGAACCCTTTCAAGTTTCACAACATCTTTCCGATAAGGAGACCAGAATTGCACGCAATATTCCAACATTGGTCTAACCAATGTCCTGTACAGCCGCAACATGACCTCCCAACTCCAGTATAAAAATACTTAAATCTTCCAGGAACTTTAAACCCCATAAACATCAGAATGTATTGGCTTTTGTTTAACTGATTATTGGAGAATTAACCATCTTAGTCGTGTTCCAAAAGGCATAGTACTTTTAAGATGAAAACACAATGTTGATATGGTCATTTACAAATAATTTATACAATGGTATTTAAATTTTTAACTGCAATTTTCCTGTTAGAAATATCACTCTTCTGACCATTATTAACTCTTCTGGAGTGAATGAAAAAGATTTCTTTGAGTGGCTCTCTTGTAACCTTCATTGAATCCAGAATGTATTTCTTTTACGTGCTGCTAAATGCAGATATCTCGGGCGTCTTTCTACATCATTCAAGGAATGCTTGGTGCAGAACAATGATATTCATAATTTTCAATCAAAATAGTTACAAGCTGAAATGGCCCACTTATCTGTGCAGCTATGTATTTGTGTGCTCTGACATTTTTCAAATTTCTATTGTGCTGAAATTCCCTATTTCTTTGGAATATGAATGGTTAAGTAATAATAGCATCTATTCTCCTGAAGCGTTTGTAACATGTTGATAAATCAAAAGATGAACTTGTTAAATTCAAATGTAGCTCTTAATGAAAATGTTCTTAATGAAAATGTAGCTCCTACAATGAAGTTATAACCCTGGACTTTCAGTAGATCAGCGTCACACAACGTGCTTGAGAGAGCAGTAGCCCTCTGCAGAAGCTTTTAATCTTCATTTTATATTTTTTTTGTTTTGAATACATCCATTCTTTTAAATGAAATGATTGTCTTGGTTTGAAATGAGATGCTAAATGCAGCTTTATTTTTTTCTGGAAGTGTTAAGCATTGAAACAGTTGAAAAATCTAAGCAAGAATATTATTACAGGATGCGAAACAGTGAATGTAATTTCATAATCCAAGACTACTTGCTAACCCAGGATAAGCATTCCAATTACTATTGTGTTGTTAATTTCAATCTTTACAAGTTCACTTGATGGACTGGTTAACTGCTGATATGTACTGTTACCTCCTTTTTTTTCTCTATCTCTCTCCTAGCTTGGCTGAAGAGCTAATGGATGAAGGTCTAAGTGATGTAGCAGCTGAATTGCAAAATGTATGTGAGGAGTATGCAGAAGCCTTGTTCACTTCTGAGTTTGTGCCGCCTGTGGAGTGAAAAACAAAACAAAACTGAATATTGCCCTAGCGTCACTGGCAGCAGGATATTTAATGCGTCTCCTGAATTCTCCAAAGAAGCTTATAAATTATCACCTGAAAACACATGACTAAAGCATAACTTGTACATTGTACATGTAATGTTCTTCAAATTCAACTTCATGTATAACAATTCTTTTATTTTACCTTTAATCTTATCATAAATTTTAATGATTTAAAGTATTAAGGCATTAATTTCTTTTAATTAAATTAAGATGTCTCAAGTTAGACTTTTAAAGCCTGCCTACTTTCACCAGATTTCCCTTGTTTCATTTCAAAGTATGTGCTATTTTGACATTTTAAAAACTGATTTGTGGTCCGTGCTCAGACTGGATGAATGGATCATGTCTTCTATACGATTTATATCAATATATTTCCCTGTTGCAGTGAATATTGAAGACATTAATCTCACCATCCCTGGTATATGTGTAAATGAAATTTTACTTTGGATTTTTTTCCCCCTTCAGGACAATTAAAGATTGTGCAGATGCTTGTTGCTTTCACAGTTTTTTTACTTTTTCCAGTTTTGAGTTTTATTTAGCAGCAGTTATGTACCCTGTTTTCCTCTACATGTACAATATTTGTTTTTCTGTTGGTCTTCAAGTCAAACTTTATGGTAATATTTCATGGGTATTGTGTATATTTGTTCTCACTCTCCAGGTGTCCAGCTAGTAACACTTTCTGCAGCTCTAGTCTAGAATTATAAAAAACCTGTAGAATAAGGTGCACTTGTAGCCAAAATGTGAAGGTTCGTGTTAAATGTCAGGTTTCAGGACAAATGCCTGGAAGTGTTTCGTTATGCAGAAAATAGTTTGTAATTGGAATGGATTGCTGGACTAAGGTTGATTGACTCAGGATACTTTTTTTTTTACAGGAATGGCAAAATCCTACAATGTGAAGATAGTAATACAGTCAGTTCTGATATAATGCGATAGTTCCATTCTCATGCCATGTCACATTATGAGAAAATCGCACGATAGCCAAGCTATTTAAACCAATGGGTCTGGAATTGCATTATAGCTAATGGGTACAGAAAGATGAGATCAAACAATCCATTACATTATATTTATCTGAATCATCATCTCTGCTATTTTTGTGAGGTCTAATTTTTTGGCAGCAGTGAACCATGGCAGCCAGACTTGTGTCTGAAACAAATAAAGCATTCATAATTACATGTACTGAGTTGGATGGGATTGATGGAGGTCTTATTTGGGGAGAGGGGGTGGTGATTTTCTACAGCTTAGTTTATCTTTGGCTTTAGAAACATTTAATTTTGGAATATGTTCTAGATTTTTTTTATCTATGGAGATCTCAAAGTGCTTTCAGTTGCTGCTGCTAGTGGTGAACTGATGTGGCCTGCTTTTCTGAAATATTGCTTCCACTGTTTCACACAAAAAGAGCACTTTTTTCTTGAACCCATGCTAAGTTTCAGCTGCAGTTCCTTGTCAAGCAGTCACACCACTTAGTTTCAGATCTACAAAAGTCAAGCTTCCTCTATTGAGTGCATGTTGTGCTAGAAATTGGTCTTGTATTACATCTACACTGTATTGACTTTTCCTGGCTATTCCCACCTGTTTACTACATGTGAGTAATTTGCAATGAGCGTAAGCTATTGGACATAAAATGTAAATGTAGCTCCATTAGAATTGAAGCTAAATAAGAACTGTTACAGCATTTAAAGTAACTCATTATGTGTTAAATGTCTCTGATGTTTCTGAGAGAAGTCATAATATGTATGTTGAGAAAACGACATGTTTGTATTGGAATGAAATTATGTAGACTTGGGTGATAATTACAAATAAGCTGTCTGTCCTTCAAAGACTATTGATTCTTGCATGTAAGAAATCTTGTGGCAAATGTCAAAGTCAAAGGTTTTAGGCTGTTACTGATGGCAGAGTGATGAATTTACCCTCTAGTTTGACATTTGAGGCTTAACGAATTGAACATTAGTTCCTGTTTGGCAAAAATGTTTTGGTATTAAATTTACGATTATAAGCGATTCCTTATTTTATTAGCAACACAGCAGAAGCATTGACTGAACCCAATATCTGCATTGTTTTCAAATTTCAAAATGAAGTCTTCACAACAACCACTTAATTTTTGAATCCTTGTTTAGGTCATTGAGCATCTTCATCCTTGTTCAGTGACCTGACAGCGTAAAATGATCATTGTTTTCCTTTGCTTGATCATTATTAGAAACTTTCTGGGGTGTTTGTATTAACTTGGAAGGAATTTTGCTTACCTTTAATCTAACTTTTCAGATGAATTTGTCAACTGGGTGCCTCGGTAAGTAAGAAATATTAGATTTTGCAGTTCCAAATATGCTTAATTCTGGATAAAATGTCAATGTGTGCATATAACTTTATACTTCACTGAAACCACAGCATATTTAAAAGCTAAACGTATTCATTGCATCCAAGATACATTTTTAGGCCATGCATTCTAACATTGAAAATAAGTCCTATATCAAAACTTGTCTAAGAGCTACAGGTGCAAGTTATTCAAACAATATATATTTGAATTGATTGACTAATAGATAATGTTATAAACAGCTGAGTTTGACCTGGTAAAATGAATCAATTTCCCCACAATTTGTTGTAAAATAACTGGGACTTCTCAAGCTGATTTTTGAATGTAACATTTAGCATGGTGCATACTGTTGAATGTAAGTGGGCAAGTGAAAGTTCACATTATTAAAAGAAACAGGTGTGCAGCCACACAGATTATACCTCAAAGATGTGTTGCATCATCATTCTGGCAACAACTCCTGACAAACCCTGGGTGTAGTGTGCTGCGAATCTTGTCTCAATACCATGCGTACAACCATTCGATTAGAAATGGAACAACACTTAGAAACACAGGTCACTATTTAAAATAAAATAATGGATTTGGGAAACCTTTTTTCTGTTCTGAAAATGAACTTCTAAAATAATTTTGTCTTTAAATGAAATTTAATTGGAACATTGACACAAATAATTGATTTTTGATTGTTATTTTCACTTCTGTAAGGAATTAGTGGGAAGGAGAAGGTCATTTAGATGTGTGAGCCGGCTCACTTGATAAGAGTATTGCTGTCCTTTTACCTTTCCTTGTTCTTTGCACAATTGTCTTACTGTCCAAAAATCTATCCATCTCTGTCTTGAATATATGTGATAGGTGAGGAGTAACAGCACTCACGATAGAGAATTTCAAAGGTCCATTGACCCAGTGAATAAGTTTTCTGCCCCTTTCAGACTTAAGTGGTTAATCCCTTATTAAGAGACAGTGATTTCTAGGTCAAGAGCTCCTAGTTTGGTGGAAGAGTCTCCAAGCATTTACTGTGTCAAGTTCAAAATGTATATTTAAGTTGGATTATTTTTATTCTAAATTGTAGGCCTAGAGTATTCAACTTCTTTATACGATAATCCTCTCATCTGAAAAATGTGTGCGCCTTGTGTATTTCTTTTCATTCAAGCAAGCAAATTCCAATGAGTTTTTAAAACCTAGCTTTTGCTGTTCAAAAATGAAGCAGAACTCAAAGTTAAATAACTTGTTAAGTGGATCTTTACACAAATTATAAATGTTAAAAGGTATGATTCTTTGATTCTGTGGAGGAGCACATAATTTTAAATAGTATTAGTTTGAGATATTGTAGATTTTGTAATATTTGCTGAGGAATGGCAGATTGAAGTTTGTGTACATTGAAGTTGGTAAATTGATCTCTTACTGATTTAAGCTAAAATTCAAAATTCATAAGATCCAACAAAGGTTTTCATGCTTTAGCCCTCAGTGAAAGAGTGTATTTCTCATGAAATTGCATGACCTCCGTATTATTTTTGCACCTTGGAAAAGTGAGAACCACTCAAGTTCATTAATCCATTGGGAACTTTACCTATGTGCTGCTCTCTGACTATATGCAGAAAGAAGTCCAGAGTTGAAATCAGAATACATATTTTAGGGGGATGGAGGGAGAGATAGTTAATTGATTAGAGACCAGTATTAACCTGACAACACCATAACTCTTGAAGTACTTTATGTAGAGTTCAACTTCCTTGCGTAAGTTTGGATTAGACATTCAGTCCATATATGAAATCTTATTAAAATTGTACGTTTGCTTGTAGCTAATTATTTTAATGCTGCAGTTTTGTGTTAATAACATTTTCAAATTTTTTTGGAAGGTTCAATTCCTTGGACATTTTAATACAGCTTTAACATTGACAGATAAATTTGTAAATATTTAACTGGAAAATGTATTCATGTTTTGGAATGAATTTTTAAATGATATGTTTTGGGTGAAAAACATTTTGTGAGAAATTGCTTTCTATATCTATAAATATTTATGCAATAAACATTTTTTATTGTTTTCTGGTACTTGTGGTTTGGAGGAATCTAATGCTTCAAATTTATGTATTTCAAGACACAGTTTCTCTATGTAAGATATTCTCACACCTGATGTGAGAAGCTCTGAATGAAAAACCAATAGATTGTACAAGAAATTCCTTAACAAAGCTATCAGTAGTGGAATTGAAGGAAATCAAAATAAAGTTGAATCCCATCCTGATCTACTGCACAGTGATCACAAATCCAAAACGTGCTAAATTAACCTGTTATTCTCTCTCTGGGTACTGTCGTCTTCGCGAAATTGGTAAACTTCGCACAAATGGAGATTCTAATGTGGAATGTTTTCTGGTCTCCTTGATAACATGGGACAAATTAACATAGTATAAGAAATAGGAACAGAGTAGACCATATGGCTCCTGGAGCCTGCTTTAGCATTCAGTATCATCAAAGTTGATTTTCTACCCCATCTTCTCTTTCCCGCCTGCTGCTTAGATCCCTTGATTTTCTGAGAACCTAAAATTTGCCTATCTTAGTCGGAATATGGTCAATGGCAGATCATTCACAATCCTCAGTCTTTTAAAATTCCAAAAATGTATAACTCTGATAAAGATCTTTCTACTCATGTCAGTCTTAAATGATCAACTGGTAAATTCTCTAGTCAAAGAAATAAACATGTCATCCCATCAAGCATATTTAGAATCTTGTATAAATCAATGAGATCACGCACAATCTTCTAGAGTGTAGACCTAATTTTTTTCAGCCCCTCATTACAGGCAGTCCTCTCATCCAATAAATCAATTTTGGGAACCTCTATTCTTGCTTCCAATGCAGGTACATTATTTAGGTATGGAAACCAAAGCTGTACACAGTTCTTGAGGCGACTTAACAATGTCCTAGCAATTATAGCAAGGTTTCCTTGTTTATTTTTGTCCTCCAGTCTTGTTATAAGAAAGGTTGTTTGTCTTTGATTGCTTTTGTGCCTGCAAGCTAACTTCATGTAGCTTGTACAAGTACATCAAAGTCTTTCTGAATGGCAACATTTACAATGTTTCACAGCATTTTAAAAGAAATCTCTACATTTCCATTCTTCCAACCAAAAGTGAATAATCACACTTCCCCACATTATACTTCACCTGTCATCTTGTCACTCACTTAACTTGCATATATATGTTTTGTGGTCTTTGTGTCCTCCTCGCACTGAATATTCCCACCTAGCTTTGTAGCATCAGCAAACTTGATACATATTCTTAGTATCTTCAACTAATTCATACAGATTATAAATAGCTGAGGTCCCAGCTATGACTTTGCATCACTCTAATTAAATCCTACAAACATGAAAATGCCCGGTTTATTCTGACTCTCTGCATCCGATTATCCAATCCTCCATTTGCTTTGACATATTGTTTCCAATGCAATGATCTCTTATTTTGCATATTAGCTTTTTATGGTGCTCCTTATCAACTCTATTTTGGTAATCCAAGCACACCGTATTTATTAGACCCTTTTAATGTAAATTATTAGTTACTTAGATTAGATTAGATTAGATTACAGTGTGGAAACAGGCCCTTCGGCCCAACAAGTCCACACCGACCCGCCGAAGCGCAACCCACCCATACCCCTACATTTACTCCTTACCTAACACTACGGGCAATTTAGCATAGCCAATTCACCTGACCTGCACATCTTTGGACTGTGGGAGGAAACCGGAGCACCTGGAGGAAACCCACGCAGACACTGGGAGAACGTGCAAACTCCACAGTCAGTCGCCTGAGGCGGGAATTGAACCCGGGTCTCCAGCACTGTGAGGCAACAGTGCTTGCCACCCTGTCGCCCATTTTGTCAAAAAAAAAACTCCCATCTATTTGTCAAACACTATTCCCACTTTTGTAAAACATGTTGATTTTCATCATACTGCATTCTCTGAGTGCATAATTAAGACTTCAGTCGATTGCAGTATATTGGACTAACCAGACTGCAGTTTCCTATTTTCTCTCTCCCTCCTTATTTGAATAATAGTGCTACATGTGTTAACTTCCAATTCACTGGGATTAGCAGAGAATCAAGGAATTTTTTGAAAATCACAACTAGGGCATTCACCATTTCTACTGCTACCTGTTTTAGGGTCCTAAAGGAAATAGGCTATCAGGTTCTAGGGATTTGTTAGATATAGGTCTTCGTTTTCTATAATACCTTTTTTCTGCCGATATTAATTAATTTAAGAAGCTACTCTTTTAGCTCTCTAATTGACCTGCATTTCTGTTAAGTAATTTGTATTTTCTTCTGTGATGATATACGTGAAATATTTGTTCAGTGTTTCTTGATCGTAATGTCAGCTAATGTGCTATTTTTGGCACAAATGCGAACAATGTGGTGGATTTTAATGGAATTCTTACTCACCGTGCTGCCAAAGTAATTGAACAGTTAAGAAGAAAAGAGCCCGTATACACTAATTGTGCTGACAGGAACAATTACAGTATCCATGTTCATGCATAGGCAGATCTGCACAAATGACTGAATCCTCAATTATATACACTTTCAGGCTGTACTATACTGTAATGAATTATTTAAGTCTTCACCTTAAGAATAAATAAAGGCTTCACAATTAGTGTTGTAAGATCAAAGAGCAGATCCGATAACCCAGTGATGCAGTGCAAGGAGACTGAAGAAGACAAAGGATTCAGAATCTGGAAACAGCCAAATGTCAGGTCGCTGTCTCTTTTTCTGTCATTTAAAATGATCAGCCTTGCTGATTCAGATGTGTCACTGAGGATTCAGACCAAGGTAATGCTAGTGCACCCACTACATCAAGACAGCACAAGAGAAAGGCTTCTGAAGAAGGACGGCATTTTAATGAAAACCATGGCTAAGGAACTTTGTTTGATTGGGATTTACTGTCAGTTAAAAATTAGTCTTCAAAGGAAAGCAGCTGGAATTCTATTCTGAAGAACTTGGAAGGACTTTGCAACTGGAATTAATGCTGTATTTGGTTTGGGGACTGCCCAATAAATTGTGAGATTTAAATTCTTCTTCACCCTTGGTAAGTTGCATGAAATTCAGAGCAAAGGCCAGACAACTTTGTGTAAGGGGCCAAGGTCAGGAAATATTTGAAAGTATATTTTATAACCAGAATTTTTCCAACATTCATTAGTTTGGCATTGACAAAAATCAAAATGTGCTGTGCTGTGCAGTCACTTGTGTTCAAATGTAATACAATCAAATAATTTGTTGAATATTTCACTTTTTATTTTTGGAACAATTATCATGTAATATGGCATAACTAACCTATGCCATTCCTGACCTAAGGCGTAGAGAAAATAAAGCATCAGATGCTTTATTGACATTTTTATACTTGAAGTGAGGCAGTAAGTGGTGAGGCAATATCTGGAGTTGAGTTCAACTTTATCATGGCAGATGGAGGAATTAAATTCAATGAAGATTTAGAATTAAATGTAGGATGGTGAACATGAAATCATCATTGTAAATACTAATGCCCTTTAGGGATGGAGAACTGCCATCTTTACCTGCTATGTATTTATGTGAAGCCAGACCCACAGCAATGCAATTGACCTTGAATTGGACTCTGAAATAGCCTAGCAAGCCTTCCGTTCTCTTAACCATGAGAAAGTTCCAAAACTGCAATGAAACTAGATCAGCCACCTAACATCAATCTCGGCAGCAGAAATGACAATGGCAAATGCAGTCCTGTTCAACCTGTAAATTCCTCCTTACTGAAACTTGGGGGCCAGTACCAAAATTGGGACAGCTATCTCCCAGATGAGTCAAGCAACAGCCTGACACAATCATATTCACAGAATCATAACTTATAGGGACACCATCATTACCATTCCTGTATATGCCTTGTCTCGCTGACAGGACAGACCCAGCAGAGGTGTGGCACAGTGGGGAGGGGGTTGCCATGGTAACCTTCAATATTGACTCTGGATCCCATGATGCCTCATGGCTTAAGGTTAAACACAAGCAAGAGGATACCTGCTGATTACCACGTATCATTAACCAATTACCAGAAGGAAGCATTAAGGCTGGCAAGGGCATAGAATGTACTCTAGTTGGGACACCTCAAATCCACCAACTAAAGCAGCCCAGCAGCACCATTACCGATTGGATTCTAAATGGCATGGACTGGATCTGAGGCAGGTGGTGAGGCAACCAAAAAAAGGGAAATACATACTTGACCTCAACTTCAGCCAGCCAAAGATGCATCTGGTCATGTCAGAATTGATAAGAATGATGATTAGAATCCTTGTGGAGACAAAGCCCTGTCTTCACAATGAGAGTACCCTCTATCATGTTAGATGGCTCTATCACTGTGTTTATTAAGATTGACTTCAGAGTCTAGCAACTGAAGTCTAGGCACACGTGAGGTGTTGTGGATCATTAGTAGCAGCAGAATTATACTCAACCTCATGGTCTGGCATTTTCCACACTCTACCATCTAGTCTGGGGATCAAATCTGGTTCAATGGAGAGTACAATAGAGCATGTCAGGAGCCAACACCAGGCAGATCTGAGAATAAGGTGTCAACCTGATGAAGCTGTGAAAGCAGGACTACTTTCATGCCAAACAGCATAAGCAGCAAGAGATAGACAGAGTGAAGCAATTACTCAACCACCAGATCAGATTTCAGCTGTGCATTCTGACCATATCACTTGTCAATGGTGGTGGGCAATTAATTCACTGGAAGAGGAGACTCTACAAATATCCCCAACCCCATTGATGGGAGAGCCCAGCACATCAGTGCAAGAGATCAGGCTGAAGCATTTGCAATCACCATGTAACAAAACTGTTGAGTGGATAATGCATAGTGGCTTTCTCTAAAGATTTCCAGCACAACAGATTCCAGTCCCCAGGATATCTAGCTTGCTGTATGTGATATCAAGAAACAACTGGTGGTGAAGATCTGAACCCCCAGGGGTCTCTCGGTTCCGCAATCAATCAATAAACACACCTGTAAATGACTCTTTGTCAATCACACAAGCAATCGTTTATTCTTTGATATGGTTTGTCAGGAGGCAGATCAGCCCAGAAGTATGAGTACTGCTAGACCAGCAAAAGAATCTGACGACTTAGAGTTTGCATAGGGTTTATATACATTGTTCATAGTCAGACATGGAGCATGATCTCATAGTAACAACCAATCAAGTTGCGTGAGGCCCTCGTGCATTTTTGCCTTAACCTATCACAATTTTTTGTAAGCAACCTGTTCTTAGAATCGTATTTGTCCTGCCTTGTGGTTAGGGTTAAACCTTACTTCTGCAATTAATCGGATCTACATCAGTCTGTGGTTTCTTGTTTCTAGGCAAACGTGAGGACTGCAGATGTTAGAAACCAGAGTTTAGATCAGAGTGGTGCTGAAAAAGCACAGCAGGTCAGGCAGCATCCGAGGAGCAGGAAAATTGGCATTTCGGGCAAAAGCCTTTCATTAGGAATAGAGGCAGGGAGCCTCCCATGGTGGAAAGATAAAGGGGGGTGGGGTGGGGGGTTGCTGGGGAGAAGGTAGCAAAGAGTACAATAGGTGAATGGGGGTGAGAATAGAGGTGATAGGTCAGAGGGGAGAGTGGAGAGGATAGGTGGGAAGGGAGATTGGCAGGTAGGACAGGTCATGAGGACAGTGCTGAGCTGGAAGGTTGAAACTGGGGTAAGGTGAGAGGAGGGGAAATGAGGAAACTGGTGAAGTCCACATTGATGCCATGGGGTTGAAGTGTTCCGAGGTGGAAGATGAGGCGTTCTTTCTACAGGCTTCGGGTGGTGAGGGAGTGACGGTGAAGGAGGCCCAGGACCTGCAAGTCCTCAGCAGAGTGGGAGAGGGAGTTGAAATGTTGGGCCACAGGATGGTGGGTTGATTGGTGCGGTGTCCCGGAGATGTTCCCTGAAGCGTTCTGCGAGGAGGCATCCAGTCTCCCCAATGTAGAGGAGACCGCATCAGGAACAGCGGGTACAATAAATGACGTTGGTGGATGTGCAGATGAAACTTTGATGGTTTCTTGTTTCTGTCTGGTTCAGTGGAATTTAACAGTGCAGATGCCATTTTGTCCTGCCTCTCAGGTGCCCACATCCTCAATGGCACTGGAAACTGCAAAGGCATTGAGCCCTGAGAACATTCTGGCAAAAGCACTGACGACTCATACTCCAGACTTTGCACACCTTTAGTCAACCTGTTCCAGTACAACTACAATACATGACAAGGTGGAAAATTGTGCATGTGTACTGTGCACAAACCCAACCTAGCCAATTAACATCCTATCAGTCTACTCTCAGTCAGCAATCAATAGTGCTGTCAAGTAGCACCTGCTCAGCGATAACATGCTCAGTGACACCCAGTTTGGGTTCCACCAGGGTCACTCAGCTCCTCACCTCAGTACAGACTTGGTTCAAAATGGACAAAAAAGGTGAATTCCAGAGGGGACGTGAGAGTGATCGTCCTTGATATCAAGGCTGCATTTGTCCGATCATGAGCGGAGCTTAAAATATGGCTCCAGTGGTTTGAATGCTGTAAGTTTCTTGCAACGTGAGCAGTTCTATCTCCCCTACTGTGTGGTTGCCTGAGAATGGCACCCATGAGCAGGTTTGAATAATCAATGAGATGAAGAGCAGAAGGCTGCAGAGAAAAGGCTGCATGCATTTCACTCCTCAAAATACTTCAACTGAAAATGGAAACATTTTCCCCATGATTTTGAACACCTTTTAATAATTGAAAATAAATAACAAATAGGGGCTACTAATGCTACAGGCCCCTGTTTTGATGTGGAGTGAACATTAGAAATATCTGAACTTCTTGTGCTGATCAGAACCACAGGCTAACTTTTTATTATGATCTGCTTTGAGATTCAGCTTTTCTATTCAATTCCTCAATTTTCCATTGACCTTTTGTCTTTCATTGCCTTTGAAAATGCTCCTCTCCTCTCGGTCAATGAACAGGTTCTTGCCACTTGGTGGCAGTGTAATTTTATTTGTATATTGTAAAGAGTTGTATTATTGCAGTAGTGTCTTTCCTCAGAAGTGACAGTGTATTATGGATACAGGTACTGGAACTAGATTTATAAATTTAATTTATTTGAATGTGCAGTGATACATCTTTATCAAATTTCAGAGGATTTGTAAAGATGGACTAAACATGGTCCTGTGACCAAATGAGAAAGAAACAAAACTTTGATGCTTTTATATCTCCCATTATGTGAGCTAATGAAATCTTATTAAAGTGGTCACTTCTTACATTTACTGTCCCCTGTGTTTCTTTCCTGAAGACAATAAGTTCCACTAGGGACAATACCTCCATTACCAACAGACCTTTGGCCCCTTGATAAAATGGCCAGTCAGTGAGCCTAGATGACAAGCGTTTACAGATTAGATTACTTACAGCATGGAAACAGGCCCTTCGGCCCAACAAGTCCACACCGACCCTCCGAAGAGCAACCCACCCAGGCCCATTCCCCTACATTTACCCCTTCACCTAACACTACGGGCAATTTAGCATGGCCAATTCACCTAACTTGCACGTTTTTGGACTGTGGGAGGAAACCCATGCAGACACAGGGAGAATGTGCAAACTCCACACAGACAGTTGCCTGAGGCGGGAATTAAACCCAGGTCCCTGGCACTGTGAGGCAGCAGTGTTAACCACTGTGCCACCATGTCGCCCCAAAGATGCTAAGGTTTGTGGAGTGTTATGGCTAAACCTTGTCTTGTTACCCTTGAAATGCACAAAATAGCCAGTATGACTTGTGATGTGATATTTACAATTAGGAATAAAATCATTGGAAAATCCTGATTAAAGATCACAATGACTTTACGTTTTCTGTAAATAATGGCCTTTTAACAGCTTGTTTAAAAAAAACATAGGTGCTCATCTAATAGAAGGATTTTCAACCCATGGAAACTGGGTAGTATGCAGTGAAAAACATCTGGCAGCTCATCTACCAATGCCTGACTTGTTTAGGTTTTTAGCCTGCTCTTTTGAACAGGTGAGAATGCCAACAGTTCGAACTTAGCTGGGTACTTCCCCAGATAATATTGTTCAGCCTCCAGCATTGACATTAGTAGCTAACTGCAAATTTACTATGGGTCAGGGCAGGAAAGAGTCTCTTCTCAGTTGACCTAGTGGGAAAAAGAACGAGGATCAGAAATTTTGCCAAGTCAGCCTCACTGGTTCTCTTTTGGAATCTTAACCTAGCTCTTCATAAATACAATAGCGCCTTGACATACGAACGACCCCGTTCACGAACAAATTGGTTTACGAACAGGATTGTACGTAAAATTTTGCTTCAACGTACGTACGAAATTCAAGGTACGAACGAAGGTACGAATGCAAAAAGCCTGTGGTTTCATTGTAATTGTTTTGCTTTGCTATGCGCACTTTGAATATCCGAACAATGGGAAAATTGATTCAGTTCGCGAACTTTTCGGTTCGCAAACCAGGTCCCGGAACAGATTAAGTTCGTAAATCAAGGCGCTACTGTATATTTAGCCACTGTTCAAACTCATTTGAATATGATAATTATTGTTCCTTGCATAGAAAAGCTATGCTGATTTTGGAAGAGTGAGTTAGAAGCCCTTATAAACCATTCATAATTGGCTTGGCATTACAATGGACAGTCCTTGGGTCTCCCTAGTATATTTTAATCTAATCTTCTTTCTCAATTCATTTATGTGAGCAAAACGTCATCGCAATGTTTTAACCACTGCCAAAGAGATCAGATAGGAATATCACTTCTATTTTGTTTGGAGAGCAACTTTTAATGTGTAGAAAGTTTCTATTATCCAATGTGCAAAGATACAAAGCAAGTTGAACAATAAGCAATGATTGGTTAAATATGTGAGAAATATATTTTGTATTGTTAGTTTCTTACAAGAACAGTCCATCTTTTACATACATGCACACACAAACAAACAATCCTGAATGCATCTGAAGAATCACAAATGGTGGCGAATATTGTAAAACTATCAAGGAACATCCACACGTTTCATCAATAAATACAAGAGTAGGCAATTCAGTCCCCTTCAGGCTGGTTCATGATTCAATCAGGTAATTTAATAGGTAATATGACTGTGGCTTGAATTCCACTTTTCTGCTTGTTCTCCAAAACCATTCATTCTTATAGATAAAAACAAATCTATCAAATTCAGCCTTGAATATACTTAATGCTTTCAAGCAGAAAATTCCAAAAATTAATCCTTTGTGAAAAGAAATTCCCCTTCATCTCCAATGGGAGAGCCAACATTCTGAAACTGTGCCACCTGCCCCCTACTTTAGCCTCCCCTATAAAAACATCATCATCCTTGCATCTACCATGTCAAATCCTCTCAGAATCATCATTCAATAAGATTACCTCTCTTCTTGACTGCTGAATAACATTAGCGATGAAATACCGGAAAATGGTTATTTGATAACCTATAACCCTAAGGAACTCTTGGAGTAACATTCAAGGGCCAAGATGGTTGGTCTCTAACAACAACAACCATTTTCCTTTATGCAATGTAAGCTAGTGGAGAGTTTTCTCTTAACAGTAACGTGCTGGAGAGTGTTGCTAAACAAAGAAACCTTAGGTGTAGGTTCATAGTTCCTTGGAATTGGAGTGTCAGGTAGACAGGGTAGTGAAGAAGCTGTTTGGTACACTGGCTTTTATTGGTCAATGCACTGAGTATAGGAATTGGGAGGATATGTTGCAGCTGTACATTGGTTAAACCACTTCTGGAATACTGTGTGCAATTCTGGTCTTCCTGCCATAGGAAGGATGTTGTGAATTTTGAAAATATTCTGAAAAGATTTACAAGGATGTTGCCAGGGTTGGAGGGTTTGAACTATAGGGAGATGCTGAATACGCTGGGACGTTTTTTTACCCTGGAGCATTGGAAGCTGAGGGGTGACCTTATATAGGTTTATAAAATCATGAGGGGCATGGATAAAATGAATAGCTAAGCTCTTTTCCCCAGAGTAGGGAGTCCAAAACTAGAAGGCATAGATTTAAGTCAAGAGTGGGCCGCTGGAAAAGCACAGCAGATCAGGCAGCATCCGAAGAGCAGGAGAATTGACATTTTGGGCAAAAGCCCTTCATCATGAATGAGGCACAATTGTGAGCTGAGGGGGCACCTGGACACCCCGTGCCAGTCTGTTACCCACCCTCAGTCTCTTCATTTCAAACTGCCACCGAGACATCGACCGCCTCAACCTGCCCACCCCCCTCACACACTCCAACCTTCACTCCCTTCACTCCAACCCCAACCTCACCATCAAACCAGCAGACAAGGGGTTGCAGTGGTAGTTTGGCACACTGACCTCTGTGAAGCCAGGCACCAACTTGAAGACAACTCCTCCTACTGCCCCCTTGACCATGACCTCACACCCCATCACCAAACCATCATCTCCCAGACTGTTCACAACCTCGTCACCTCAGGGGATCTCCCACCCACAGCTTCCAACCTCATAGTTCTGGAACCCCTCACCACCTGATTCTACATCCTACCAATGATTCACAGACCTGACTATCCCGGCTGCCCCACTGAATTCATCTCCACCTACCTCGATACTGTCCTAACACCACCCGTCCAGGAACTCCCCAGATACGTTTGGGACATCACCAATGCCCCTCCACTCCTCCAAGACTTTCATTTCCCTGGCCTCCAATGCCTCATCTTCACCATGGACATCCAGTCCCTATACACCTCTATCTGCCATGATGGTCTCCAAGCCCTCCATTTCTTTCTCTCCTGGCATCCTCACCAGAAGAGAAGGGTTTGGAGGGATATGGTCCTCAATAATTTCTCCTTTTAATCCTCACAATCCCTCCAGACCAAAGGGTCAGATACGGGTCTCAGCTATGCCTGTCTCGTTGTCGGCGACATGAAACAGTCCATCTTCCGCTGTTACACCGGCACCATTTCACACCTTTTCCCCAGCTACAGTGATGACTGTATTTGCGCCACCTTGTGTTCCCATGAGGAGGTTGAACAGTTCATCAACTTTACCAACACGTTCCACCCCGACTTTAAGTTCACCTGGACCATCTCAGACACCTCCCTCCCCTTCCTGGACCCCTCCATCTCCATCAACGGTGACTGACTCAACACGGACATCTTCTACAAACCCACCCACTCCCACAGCTACCTGGACTACACCTACTCCCACCCTACCTCCTGTAAAAACACTATCCCTTATTCCCAATTCCTCCACCTCCACCGCATCTGCTCCCAGGAGGACCAGTTCCACTACGGAACACACCAAATGGCCTCCTTCATCAAAGACTGCAATTTCCCCTCCCATGTGGTTGATGATGCCCCCAGCACATCACATCCACTTCCTGCACCTCCACCTCTCCAACTGCAACAAGGATAGAACCCCGTCCCCCCGATCCTCACCTTCCACCCTCCCAACCTGCTGATACATTGCATCATTCTTTGCTATTTCCACCACCTACAAATGGACCCCACCACCAGACATATATTTCCCTCCCCACCCCTATCCGTTTTCTGTAAAGACCATTCCCTCCCCGATTCCCTTGTCAGGTCCATGCCTGCCACCAACCTACTCTCCCCTCCCAGCACCTTCTCATGCCACTGCAGGAATTGCACAACCTGTGCCCACATCTTTCCCCCCTCACCTCTGTCTAAGGCCCCAAAGGAGCCTTATACATCGAGTCATAGAGATGTACAGCACGGAAACAGACCCTTCAGTCCAGCTCATCCATGCCGACCAGATATCCCAACCCAATCTAGTCCCACCTGCCAGCACCTGGACCATATCCCTCCAAACCCTTCTTATTAATATGCCCATCCAGATGCCTTTTAAAAATTGGAATTGTACCAGCCTCCACCACTTCCTCTAGCAGACCATTCAACACATTTACTGCATCCGTTGCTCCCGATGTAGTCTCTTCTACATTAGGGAGACAGGATGCCTACTTGCAGAGCGCTTCAGAGAACATCTCTGGGACACCCAAACCAACCAACCCCACCACCCTGTGGCCAAACACTTCAACTTCCCCTCCCACTCAGCCAAGAACATGCAGGTCCTGGACCTCTTCCACTGTCACACCCTAACCACCCAATGCCAGAATGAAGAACACCTCATCTTCCGCCTTGGGGCCCACAAGCACACGGCATCAATGTGGACTTCACTAAATTCCTCATTTCTCTCCCAACCCCCCCCCCCCCCCCCCCCCGACCTTAACCCTCAGCCCCTTGGCTTACAAGCCTCATTCCTGATGAAGGGCTCTTGCCCGAAATGTCGATTCTCCTGCTCCTCGGATCCTGCCTGATCAGCTGTACTTTTCCAGCACCCCATTCTCGACTCTGATCTCCAGCATCTGCAGTCCTCACTTTTTCCCAACATAGATTTAAGGGGGGGGAAAAGATTTAAAAGGGACCTAAGGTACAACTTTTTCACGCAGAGGGTGATGCATAAATGGAATGCGCTGCCAGAGGAAGTGGTGGAGACGGGTACAATTGCAACATTTAAAAGACATCTGGATGGGTACATGAATAGGAAGGGTTTGGTAAATGGGACAAGGTTGATTTACAATATCTGGTCAGCATGGATGACCAAAGGGTCTGTTTCTGTGCTGTATATCTCTATGACTTTATGACTCCAGTTTTGCTCTGGCTCCTTGATGCCATGTTTCATCAAACACTGCTTTGATGTCAGTAGCAGTCACTTTCACCCCTCAAATCTCCATATTAAATATTTTAGTGATATAAAGATTCTTCAAAGGATAAACTATATTTAGCGAGAACTACTTTCATTAATTAAACAGACAGTTTTTATATCTATGTTGTGTAATAAACAGCAAAGAATGACTACCATTTATATAATGTTTTTCATGACCACTGGACATCTTAAAGCTTGGGGTGGCACAGTGGCTCAGTGGATAGCACTGCTGCCTCACAGCACCAGGGATCTGGGTTCAATTCCAGTCTTGGGTGACTCTGTGGTGTTTGCACATTCTCCCTGTGTCTGCATGGATTTCTTCCCACAGTCCAAAGATGTGCAGGTTAGATGAATTGGTCATGCTAAATTGCCCATAGAGTTCGGTGCATGAGTCACGGGTAAATATGGGGAATGGGTCTGGGTGGGTTATTCTTGGGAGGGTCAGTGGAGGGCTAGTTGGGCTGAAGGGCCTGTTTCCACACTGTAGGGAATCTAAACTATTTTTCAACCAATGAAGCACTTTTTTGAAGACTAGACACTGTTATAGTGTAGGAAATGTCACCCACTATGTGTTCCATAAACAGCAAATATGATGATGACCAGACGGTCTGTTTTTTGTGATGTTGCCTGAGAGTTTAATATTGGCCAGGACACCAAGGATAAATCCCCTTCTCTTCATTGAATCATTCCAGGGATAGCATAAGTTACATCCAACCAAGCAGACAGACAGACTATGGTTTAACATCTTATCTGAAAGTGGCATCTCCAAACAGGGAAGCATTGACTCAGTACTGCACTGGAGTATTAGCCTTGATTCTCATGATCAAACAGTAGAGTGGGATTTGAACTGAAAATGAATGGATAAGATATTTGTACAAAGTACAGGGTTCAGATGACACTGCAAAACATAATGCCAGCTAAACTATTGATTGCGTATTAGTCTTCCAGTTGACGCAAAGCAATGTCTTGCATGCTTCTGGGAAGATAAATAACTTTTGCACAAGACCCTTAATGTGATGTGGTTGACCACATCACAAAATAGCTCTCAGGCCTCATTGTTTCCCTAGAACATGCTAACATCTCTGTAAAGTGCAATCCCAGATATTTAATTTATTAAACTATTGTCAATATGACATTTAGTATGTCATGATGTGCACTACTGTCCACCAAATTATGCAGTGCACTAAAAACTGGTTGTTAGTCCAACTATGTAAAAGTAAGTGAATCAGCCTAATGTATTTATACAGAAATGACTGTCACTGTGTAGTGTTAGTATAATAGTGCATCAGATTGGTGATATATCACTATAGTGCACTTGAGACAATGAAGACAGAACTAGAAGGTAAACTACTGCTTACTTAAATCAATAACTCTTAAAGTGAACATTTGGTAACAGAATTGGTGAATGAAAGGTAAGGATGTCTTCTTGTACCCACCAGTCAGAGTGTACCCACATCAACAGACACCAGGAACGGCATTTCCATATCACCCGAGCACATGCCTAAGTAATCCAAATGCTTAAGAATTATTTAGCCTTAACCAACAAGAATATTGTGGGCCTTTCCACAACCGTGAATACTTATCAGTACTGACAACAAATCTGTCGAATCCGCCTCATGTCACTATAACAGCATTTGACAGCATTTTGAGATATTGGATTATTTTGATCCAACATTTACATATAGTTTGTGTGCATTGTAATCAATTTTCCTGGGACCACACAGGATCATGTGTTTTTTTAAATGTATTCATGCATGAGATGAAGGCGTTGCTGGCTCAGCCAGTATTTATTGCCCATTCGAAAGTCAACCACATTGCTGTGGGTCTGGAGTCACATGTAGGCCAAACTGGTAAGGATGGCAGATTTCTTTCTCATAGACATGGACATAGACATAGAAATGTATAGCATGGAAACAGACCCTTCAGTCTAACTCATCTATGCTGACCAGATATCCCGACCCAATCTAGTCCCACCTGCCAGCATCCTGCCTATATCCTTCCAAACCCTTCCTATTTTCTTATACCCATCCAGATGTCTTTTAAATGTTGCAATTGTACCAGCTTCCATCACTTCCTCTGGCAGCCCATTCCACACACACACCACCCTCTGCATGAAAATGTTGTCCCTTCGATCCCTTTTGTATCTTTCCCCTCTCACCCTAAACCTATGCCATCTAATTCTGGACTCCCCCACCCCAGGGAAAAGACTTTGTCTATTTATCTTATCCATGCCCCTCATGATTTTATAAACCTCTATAAGATCACCCCTCGGACTCTGACGCTCTGGGGAAAACAGCCCCAGTGTATTCAACCTCTCCGTATAGCTCAAATCCTCCAACCCTGGCAACATCCTTGCAAATCTTTTCTGAACCCTTTCAAGTTTCACAACATCCTTCCAATAGGAAGGAGAGCAGAATTGCATGCAATATTCCAAAAGTGGCCTAACCAATGTCCTGTACAGCTGCAACATGACCTCCCAACTCCTGTACTCAGTACTCTGACCAATAAAGGAAAGAATACCAAATGCCTTCTTCACTATCCAACCTGTGACTCTACTTTCAAGGAGCTATGAACCTGCATTCTAAGGTCTCTTTGTTCAATAACACTCCCTAGGGCCTTACCATTAAATGTATAAGTCTTGCTAAGATTTGGTTTCCCAAAATGCAGCACCTCACTTTTATCTAAATTGAACTCCATCTGTCACTCCTCAGCCCATTAGCACATCTGGTCAAGATCCCATTTTAATCCGAGGTAACCTTCTTCGCTGTCCACTACACCTCCAATTTTGGTATCTTCTGCAAACTTCAAACTCACACCCAAAACATTTAAATAAATGACGAAAAGTAGTGGACCCAGCACCCATCCATATGGCACTAAACTGGTCACAGGCCTCCAGTCTGAAAAACAATCCTCCACCACCACCCTCTGTCTTCTACCTTTGAGGCAGTTCTGTATCCAAATGGCTAGTTCTGCCTGTACTCCATAAGATCTAATCTTGCTAACTAATCTCCCATGGGGAACCTGGTCGAACGCCTACTGAAGTCCATATAGATCACGTCCACTGGTCTGCCCTCATCAATCCTCTTTGTTACGTCTTCAAAAAACTCAATCAAGTTTGTGAGACACGATTTCCCACGCACAAAGCCATTCTGACTATCACTAATCAGTCCTTGCCTTTCCAAATACTTGTACATCCTGTCCCTCAGGATTCCCTCCAACAACGTGCCCACCACTGACATCAGGCTCACCGGTCTATAGTTCCCTGGCTTGTCCTTATCACCTTTCTTAAATAGTGGCACATTAGCCAACCTCCAGTCTTCTGGCACCTCACCTGTGACTATCAATGATACAGATATTTCAGCAAGAGGCCCAGCAATCACTTCCCTAGCTTTCCATAGAGTTCTAGGGTACACCTGATCAGGTCGTGGGGATTTATCCACTTTTTTTGCATTTCAAGACATCCAGCACTTCCTCCTCTGTAATCTGGACATTTTTCAAAATGTCACCATCTATTTCCCTACATTCTATATTTTCCATGTCCTTTTCCACAGTTAACACTGATGCAAAATACTCATTTAGTATCTCCCCCATCTCCTGCGACTCCACATATAGGCTGCCTTGCTGATCTTTGAGGGGCCCTATTCTGTCCCTTGTTACCCTTTTGTCCTTAATGTATTTATAAAAACCCTTTGGACTCTATTTGCCAAAGCTATCTCATGTCTCCTTTTTGCCCTCCTGATTTCCCTCTTAAGTACAGGTATACACCTACTGCCTTTATAGTCTTCAAAGGATTCACTTGATTTATCCTATATATATATACCTGACATATGCTTCCTTCTTTTTCTTAACTAAACCCTCAATTTCTTTAGTTACCCAGCATTCGCTATACCTACCAACCTTTCCTTTCATCCTAACAGGAATATACTGTCTCTGGACTCTCGTTATCTCATTTCTGAAGGCTTCCCATTTTCCAGCCATCCCTTTACCTGTGAATATCTGTCCCCAGTCAGGTTTTGAAAGTTCTTGCCTAATACCATCAAAATTTTCCTTTCTCCAATTTAGAACTTCAACTTTTAGATCTGGTCTGTCTTTTTCCATCACTACTTTAAAACTAATAGAATTATTGTCGCAGGCTGTGAAGTGCTCCCCCACTGACACCTCAGTCACCTGCCCTGCCTTATTTCCCAAGAGTAGGTCAAGTTTTGCACCTTCTCTAGTAGGTACGTCCACATACAGACTCAGAAAATTTTCTTGTACATGTTTAACAAATTCCTCTCCATCTAAACCCTTAACACTATGGCAGTCCCAGTTATGTTTGGAAAGTTGAAATCCTGTACCATAACAACCCAAATTTTTACAGATAACTGAGATCTCCTTACAAATTTGTTTCTCAATTTTCTTCTGAATATAAGGGATTCTATAATACAATCTCAATAAGGTGATCATCCCTTTATTTCTCAGTTCCACCCAAATAACTTCCCTGGATGTATTTCCGGGAATGTCCTCCCTCAGTACAGCAATGTTTCTGTAATTGCTATGATATCCCAGTTCCATGATCCTAACCATACCCTGAGTTCATCTGCCTTTTCTGTTAGGCCCCTTGCATTGAAATAAGTGGGACAGATGGGGTTTTCCAACGATTGGCAATGGTTTCATGATCATCATCAGACTCTTAATGGCAGATCTGTTTCTCATTGAATTCAAATTTCGCTAAATGCCATGGTGGTATTTGAATTTGGGTTCACAGAACATTATCTAGGTCTTTGGATTAATAGTCTAGTGATAATACCACTAGGCCATTGTTTCTGAAATCTAGCCCTACTTCAGATCTGCACAAACTATGGATTAAGTTTTCTATCTTCAACTCTTAATCCAGAAGACACCTCTCTATTTATTCCTTTAGTATGGTTGACAGAATCAATGAGCATTTCCATTATTCATTGGGTTCTGAAGAAGTCACACTGGATTTAAAAAGTTAACTCTTTCTTTTTGCATGATGCTGACAGACTTGTAAAATTTCTCTAGCACTTTGTTTTAAAGCCCTTTCCCCTTTCCTGAAAACAAAGAAGGCATATGGAAAATACATTTGGAAAATAGAAAGTGTATTGTTAGGCCACTTTCCTGGCAGTGGAAACTAAGCACTAGATAGAATGAATGCTGAACCATTCTGATTTAAATCTCCATAAAGGCCTCATTTTTCATCTTAGGAACAAACTGTGGGTTAAATCTGAAAATCCAATGCTCTTTCAATGTCACGTAACACCAATATTTCTCACTCCAAATACAGCATGCCTAAGCTTTAAATAGTTGTAAATCAGCAGTAAGTGCCGAGCTCACAACATGTATTTCTTTAGTATGAAAATGTAAGCTCCAACTTATTTAATGGTCATTCATTGACATCAGAGACAGCATATTTAAGAGCCAGAAATCAGGAAAGGTCTTCATTTGTCAAAGTCCATTGTGGCATAATAATCTACAAAATGGACACATTTTAAATTGCAACTGAAGACCAGAGGAATAATTTTCATTCCTGCCTCACAATCTCGATGCAATGCTGAGATTCTATGTGAATAAATGCTGGATACTCATATTACAGACACAGGGACATGGCCAGATATGTGGGTAGAGACTTATTCAGGTAAAGAATTTGGTGTAATGATGTCAGACGTCAAGGACACTTGTACTTGGTAATCAAAAACATTTTGACGTTTAACTATCAGGCCTGTAATTGTTTGGCTCAGATTACATGGATCTTGGATACTAGAGGAAGGTTAAGGCCCAAAAACATGTGTCCAAGGGAAAGAGCATAGCAAACATTACTTTTGAATTAAATAATACTTTTTTTAAAATATGAGGATCCCAACCAGAAGGCAGTGAAAAACATCATATGAAAGTAGATGCCAAAAGATATTATGGTAAATGTGAGGGTATATCTTTGAGAATAGAAGGAGGGCACATCATGAAATACTATTTAGGATGTCCATTCATGTAATACAGTAGCTGAAATACAAATTTAGCAAGATTATGTCTGTCCAAGTTTAACAGGCCCCATTTGTCTGATCTGAATCTGGCAACGAGTTTTTTTCACACAAAAATGTCTTCTTAACAAACACAGTCACAGAAATGTTCAAAACATTCAAATAGCTCTGGGATTAGGTCCCTTTCAGTCTCTGAAACTTTCTCCAGCCCTACAACTCTCTGAAGCCTTTGCCCTCCTCCAAATCCGGCCTCTTACACATTCCCGAGTTTACATTGTTCTTCCGCTGGCTGACATGCCCTGAACCTCCTCGGTCCTGAGCTCTGGAGTGCTCTCTCTAAGCCTCCATGACTCCGTAAGACTCCCTAAGATGCTGTTTCTTGTTTGACCCCGGATTGGCCACCTCTTTGAATATCTACAGACATGTCAGATTTTGTTTGTTGCGTCTGTGAAGCGACCCGGGCCGTTTTAATACATTAGAGGCTCTACATAAATTCAACTTGTTGTTGTAGTCTTCTGTTTGGATCTACGGACCATCGCACAGCTACAGAGAGTTAATTGGCTGAAGGGCTTTTGCCCGAAACGTCGATTTTGCTGCTCCTCGGATGCTGCCTGAACTGCTGTGCTCTTCCAGCACCACTAATCCAAAAGCTATTTGCAACGGGCAGGTAGAAACATTTCCGCAGCTGTGCCACTAGGGGCAGTCAAACGTCGCTATTCGTGAGAGAGGCAGCTGGTAATGAAAGGCTCACCCAAACCAGGGACTCAAACACTACTACCTGCCACTATAGGTCCGTGCTGTCAGAGGAACTGCAAAGGCATAGAGTGCTCGCGATACACTGCTGGGAAATGGCTAAAACATCTGACACAGGCGAGTGACACCGATTTCCTTACATTTCTGTGACTGTGTGTTTGTTGTAGAAGATTTTTTTTGTATACGCGGACTTCTGGAAAAGTATGAAACTATTGCAATGAAAGACTGTTTTTATTCCCCCAATGCAGAGGGGGCCGTTCAAAGTAGCCCAACTCCCTAGCTGTGACTGTGGAATATCTACAATCGTTGATCGCACATTCAGTCTATTGCAAGGTGGTTACGATGCGCGAAATATTTGCGTATGATCGCAACGTGTTTGTCAAGTGATAGATCCTCTGTGTCCCACATTCAGGAATGCAAAGAGGTGCTGTTATTTATCACTCCTCAACGGTTGTGCAATCTTAAACTAAACCTCTCCCGTGACAACCTTTTGTCATTTAATCTCACAGTCCCTTATTGTAAACCACTTATCCCTTATAATTACATCTAATTCTTATTTTTAAATCTCGCTATATATTACATGACCAAAGCTGAACCACAGCATTAAGTCCAGTGAATAATGTATGGGCTGGTAAATACTTGTTGCTTAACGTCCCTTCGTTTGCCTTTCCGAATTGATGGACAGTATAAGAAGAAGCCAGTTGTATTGCAGGCAGATGACAAACATCACGTGTGTGGGCAATTTGTTTTGCAAACAATGTCGAGTGTTTGTTATCAAACTCAAATGATGTGTTGGCAACACCTGTGTGGAAGGGGCAGTCTGTTTCCTATTTCCCCCGCCCCATGTGCTGCTTCTTCACTGGGGTTCTGTCCAGATTCACGTCATATGCACACCATCAGTAAATCCTAGAGAGGGAACGAGGCGGTGATAACCACATCTGCTCAGTAAATACTAAAACTGTGAAGAATGCAGCAAAAATGATTTATCTCACTGGCTTTCTGAGATACTACTGCAGCTGACAGCTCGTTCAGCAGTGTCTACCATAGTCTGACATTGTAGCTAATTGCTCTTGACTCCTGGGTGCTATGTTATCTGTTTGAGCAGTATTTGACGCACACAATTTGCTGTTTCCATTCAGAAAATAGCTTTGCAGTTTCTGGCTTGGCCTAAAAATAATAGATCGGGTCAAGGGATAGATTCTTCACTGTTCATATGTTTCAGTACAATCGATGTCGAACCGTTGCCCCCACTTGACATCAACCTGACGTTTGAGAGTTTATCGTTGACCCAAGCGGTAGTACTCGATTCTAGATCACTGTTGGATCATTACAGGAGAATTGTGTTAATGTTGAACTATTTCTTCGCTGGTCGTGCAGACTGTGGAAGGCAAGAATAATTTGAATAACAAAAGGGTTTGAAAGTGCAAAGTCAAGGGAAGTTCGGGAATGGGGCGAGGTTTTATTTTAAACGGACAGAGAGCAAGCCAATGTTGCAAGTCCAATTGACTCTTCTTCAGAGCTGACTGAGGAAGAGATATCTGGGCTCCAAACATTAGTTTGCTGTCCCCAATGAATGCTGTCTGACCTGCTGTGATCTCCAGCATTTTTTTTATTTTCAGTACAGATTCAGGCATCTGTGGTAATTTGCTCCTCTATTTTAAATGGGTCCTGGAGAGATGCCAAAGTGAAGACAGTGACAATGACTTGAAGTTATTAAACTAAATGTTGAGTTCAGAACATGTTCAAGTGCCTTATTGAAAAATGAGATGGCTTTCTTCAAATTTGGGTTAAACTTCATTGGAACAGTGGAGGGAGTTGAGGTCGTCAAAGTAGCATAACAAATTAAAACAGCCCAAATCTGGTTTAGGGCTCCAGCATTTGGTCTCTCCGATGTAGGTGATTACATTGCGAATGGTGGATCCCAGAAGTAAATGTGCAATGTTTCATCTGGAAGTAGTGTTAGTTTCTAGATACTGGAAAAGGAGGTGAATAGGCAGGTATTGTTTTAGGGAGATGTTTCATGGAAGTGGTGTGGATGTTGGGATGATTTGAAAAGTAGTCTAGGATATTGTAGAGAAAGCAGCCTCTTCAGAAAGAGATGATGTTTTGGCATGACATGATTGATAAAGGGTCGTCGATTCACAGCTGTGTGGTGGAAATTGAGGATAAGAACTCTGTGATGGTTCTGGGAGTGGTTCAGGGCAGAAGTTTGGGAAATGGGATGGATGTAGTTTAGGAAAAAAGAAGATCAACCTGAAGTTTGTGTGGAAAATGATACGATTTGAACAGAAGTAAGAGTTGGAGAAATTGGGAGAGTGAAATTGAACTCCTACAAGGAAGTGAGTTGATAGGATATATGGTCAAGGTCGCTTTGGGTGCATTTATATTTGAAGCAAATATTGACATAGACTTTCTGAGGAAAGGAAGATCAAGATTTTAGGTAAGTTGTATGAAGGCAAAGGAGTGATGGAAATTGGAAGCAAAGTTACTGAAAATTTCCATTTCAGGTAAAAGCAGGAAACTATCATAATGCATTCAATCATTCCTGGGGGGAAAAAAAACAAGTGAAGATGTGATCTTGATTAAGACTGGAACAAATTCTATCAAATAAAAGGGCAGGTGTTGCTATGATCCACAATAGTTTTCAAAGCAACATTTTTATTTTGTGGAACTTAAGTTGTTCAAATTAAAAATATGTTCAGCCTGATGCAAGGGGATGGCAGTGTTGGGGAAGCAGTTGGCACTCCCTTCAAAGAAGAAATTATAGATCTGCAGCTGTTCCCAGTAAAAAGAAAGTGGCTCAGGCCTGACAACTAGAAAACAGAAGAGGCAGAAATCATTGGAAGAGTTGGATTACCAAGGCCAGAAGAGATTCGATAAAGAAAGGGAATAGTTAAACTAGGAAGATAGACCTGTACTTCCTGTATCAATGTAACCTTTGTTGATTTTGCGATAGTTATAGGAACAGGTTGTACATTGTGGGACATGGGTTAAAGTCTGTAGAGGGGATGGGTGAGATCTCCAGAGGAATTGATGTTCGTTATGATTTGACAAATGATAACTTGATGTTCGTGGTGTGTTTATGGTCCAGGAGGCGTCCTCAGAGAGTTAGCATACAGCCACTACAATAGAAAAGTCAGTTAATCTGCTCACTAGGACAATGCTGTTGCTATTTGATATAAAAATAATACCGTGCTTGGCTGAGAATGGATTATAGCAACTTCAGAAGATTAATTCAAGTATGGGGAGTATCAAAATTTGACTGTTGTGAACTACTAGTGTGACACTGACAATGAAGCAGGCAAGTGACCAGAGAGATGGGTACAGTCTAGATGGAACATCGATTATGCTAAGGGGACACTCAGTTAAGAAGTAAATGTGAAGGCAACGCAATAGCATAAGAATCAAACATTGTGCAGAAATTTATTGAAATGGTGGAGGAAAGTGCCTGCCTAGTAGAATGAAGCTGTACGTTTTGCTGAGGAATGATAATTTTTGGGTTAGATAGTCTAAACCTGACTAGAGGGATGGAACTTAAGAGAAGGGTCCAAAGAAGCATTAGTTTCAGAGTTGTTGAAACTTGTTATCCCTACACTGGGAAGTAAGAAGCAGCAGCAAGAGCAACAAGTGAGGGAGAAGTTGTGGGCCAACATGGCTGTGAAGTTGAATGAATTTCTGAATTATGGGTGCGTTCAAAATCTGCAGGTTGAAATTTAAGTTGAAATCCATCATGAAATAAGTCTCAGTTGAAGACAGTTACTCACATCTAGATAAGCACCTGTTTTGCACTTTAATTATAGATCAAAGCATTTAGGATCTGAAGACTATTGGGCATTGCATATATCTAGTTCTTTTTTGTTATGTTTTTTTCAATTGAACTGGATTTCAGATAAATGTCGTGTAAACCATTGGTCGTGTAAACACACCCTCTAAGCAAACATGTTAATTATGCAATGGTGAGTGAATATACTTAAAATATAGCAGCATATTGAAAATTTATAATTTACCCCCTCTGCTCTCCATGGTTATAGATACTTCTAATCAACCTGTTAAGAGGTGTTATTATACATTTATGGATTAAGAGGAACTTGAACTCAGACCTCCTGGTTCAGATGATCACTGCACTGCATGAGCCCTATAAGCTGTGATAAAGCTGAGATGATCTCTCAATCCAAGTTTCAAACTTGAGCTAATTGTCGTTACTTGGCATAGGTTAAGATCAGCAAAGATTATTGCTGTCTGTATTTGATTGCTTAGGACTAAATTGCAAAAGTATTTCAGTACAATAAATGAAATGGATATAACTTTTATCTTTTTACAAAGAGCAATGCACCTAAGTTGCACAGTGGAAAGAATGTCCCTTTAAATTTTTTTTCCAATCTCAAACAAACCCCAAACTATGTTGTGAGGCATGCTGTGACTATTTGTTATTCAGTCTTGGCTGCAGACCTAATGTAGTCTACTAGTGTGCAAGTGCATGGCACAGTATATTCCAACGTGTGTGCATACACAAACAAATTTAGATCATTTTGTTTTTACTGAAGAGCAGGCTGCCAGAAGGATAAAATCTGTGACTCCAATTCTTCCAACCAGTTTACTCATAGCACCCCCGAGTTGATCTTGGCTTGCATTTGTCTTGGCAAGGAATTTCTAGAAGTTGAAGCTAATTTAACAGATTTAATTTCTCGAGTTCTGTATTAACAACATAATTTTAAACAAGCTGTTGGATCAAGTCTCTCTACTTACCAGTAAAACTAAGACTTTGAACTGAAATCCTACATTTATTACAGTTGTTGGGAATCTGCTTCTCAAAACCATTAAGTATACATTGTTTTTTTTCCCCATAAGAGATTATGAGTTAACATTTTGAGTCCAGTGACTCTTCATCAGAAAGAAGAACCATACTTTTACTATCATTTTTATTCCAGAACAAATCAAAATGTCTTTTTGGTCATTTTTAAGCAACATGACAGTGCAGTGAATTTTCCATGTTGTAGATGACTCTTAATTTATTCACTGATGCCTTACATTTCTCAATGTTTGTTTGGAATGGTTTGCATTAAATGTGAATAAAGGATTTATGGCAACCTCTGCTTTTAAGAGAGTAACATTTGTATTTTCAACTGATATAGTTATATCTTGAATTGCTGCTTGAATGACTATTCATCTTCATATATTAAAAATTAAAAAAATATGATTTAGGATGGATCCCACAAAATGCATGATTGCATTTCTCCAGGAAGCAAAATTATCTTTTTGACATAGGGCCTCTTCTATACCATCCTTCGGCCTATCGAGTCTGCACTAATGAAAATCTACTCTAAAACTATGCTGGTTCCACATTTTAGGACTTGTTAAAACTCTTCAACTGCTCATCCGACTACCTGTAAAGACTGTGGGGTTTCCTACCTCAGCTACCCTCCCATGCAGTGCAGTCCAGATTCTCACCAAACTCTGAGTGAGAAAAACTCCCCTCAAATTCCCTCTAAGCCTCATGCCCTTACCTTAAAATTCGGTTCCCTTGATATTGAACCTTCAACTAAGGCGAACAGTTGCTTTCTATCCAGCCTGTCCATGCCACTTAATACTATACACCTCAATCAGGTCCTCTCTGCTTTAAAGAATACAACACAAGCTTATCAATCTTTCTTCATGGCTAAAATATTCCACTTAGGCAACATCCTGGTGAATCTCCTCTGCATTCCCTCCAGTGCAATCGCATATTTACTATAGTGCAGTGACCAGAACTGCACATGATACTCCAGTGTGGCCTAACCAATACCCTATACAGCTCCAACATAACCTCCCTGTTCTTATAATCTGTGCCATGACTAACAAAGGCAAGTGTCCCATATGCATTCTTAACTAATCTATTAATCTGTCCTGCTGCCTTCTAAGCACACTAAGATCCCTTGTTTCCTATGAGCTTTCCAGTGTGCAGCCATTAATTAAGTGCCTGTTGCTTCCAAAGTTCATCACCTCACACTTTTCAGTGTTAAGTTCTACCTCCAACTAATCTGCCCATCTGACTGATCCGCTATCTCCTCCTGTAACCCAAGATCTTCTTCCTCACTTTCAACCACCTGGCCAAACTTTATGCCATCTGCAAACTTACTTACCATCTCTCCTGCCTCCATGTTTTCTATACCATTTGTATGTATATAATGAGCAATAAAAGATCCAACACTACACCCAGTGGTATGTCACTATACACCGGGCTCCAGTCTCATGAACTATCTTCTACCATCACCCTTTGTTTCCTATTGCTAAGCCAATTTTGGATCCAACTTGCCAAGTTACCCTGGATCTCATGTGCGCTTAACTTCTTTATCAAGCTCCATGTGGGATCTTGTAAAAGGATTTGCTGAATTCCAAATCAGCTACAAAAATTATACTGTCCTCCTCTACACACCTGGTCATCTCAAAAATGACCCAAAATTTGTTAGGCATGACCGCTCTCTGACAAAGCTATACTGACTATCGCTGGTCAAACCTTATCTCTCCAAGTGGAGATTAATTCTTTCCTTTGGAATTTTCTCCAATAGTTTCCCTGCCACTGATGTAAGACTCACTGGTCTGCGATTCCCTGGTTTGTCTCTACCACCCTTCCTGAAAAGCAGGGCTACATTAGCTCTCCTATTGTCCTCATGCAACTCCCCTCTGCCCAGAGAGAAATTAAAAATTTAGGTCACAGTCCCTGTAATGTCATCCTTCTGCAACCTGAGTTACAACTTATCCAGACCTGGGGATTTGTCTACTTTTAATCTTTCCAAAATCTCCAATATCTCCTCATGCCTGTGTCACATTGTTTAAGAACCTCTCAGTTCCTCTTAGCAAATTCTATGCTTACGTCCTCATTCTCTAAAGTGAAGATTAATATGAAGTTCTCATTTAACCCAATGTTCTCTGGTTCTACACACATTGCCCCCTTAGTCCAAAATAGGCTCTAAACTTCCCTGGTTATCCTCTTTCCCTTTGGTATGTTTACAGAGTATCTTGGGATTCTCTCTAATTTTGCCCATCAGTGTTTCTTCTTGTCCCTCTTTGCTCTCCCAACTGTTTTGATAAGTTCCCCTCTGCACTTTCCATGCTCCATTAGGACCTCTGTTGATTTGATCCCTTTGTGTCTGTTAGGAAGCTTTTTTTTGCCTCTTTGTCCAGTTCTGAATATTCCTATGCATTAGACCTCTCTGGGTTTGTTTTCCCTACATTTGGGTTTGTACTCTCTCCAATTCTACTTTGAATCCCACCCACTGTTCTGCTGTAGATTTGTCTAGTTGTTCCCAGTCTACATTAGCTAGATCCTGCCTTATTTTAATAACATCTGCCTTCCCCCTATACAAAGCGCTTTTGTTTACAGACCACCTTTTCCCTTTTCCATGACAAACAAAAACTATGTAGTGCTGTGGTCACTATCACTAAAATGCTCTCTCCATGCCATCTTGATCATTGTCTGGCTTCATTATCCAGATTTAGGCCCAGCACAGTATCTTCCTATGTTGGACCTTCTACATGTTGATATTAAAAAATACTCTCCTGCAAACATTTCAAGAAATCTGCCCTTTCAAAACCCTTTTCACCATGACCGTCCCATTAATATTGGGGAAGTTGAAATCCAATAAAATAATTATCCTATTATTGTTTTTACACGCCTCACTGAATTGTCTACATATCTGCTCCTCTGTTGCCCACTGATGTCCAGCATGCTACCTTTTTATTCCTAAGCTGTACCCACTAAGCCTCATTTGAAGACCCTTCCAAGAGAACATCCTTCCTTAATGCAGTAACTGACCCCTTAAGTAATTTGGAGCGAACCTAGAATTTTCTACTACATGAAAGAGAATTGGTTCGTGATAGTTTTCAGCTTTGTGAAGGCAATCTTTCTAGAATTTAATGGGTTATGGTGAAGATTCATATCCTATGATATTCAGTTTCTGATCAGAGGGAGTGGGAGCCTGGTTCCTTTTGGCAGTGGCCATTCTGGGAGTCAGCTGTGATTTGCTGTTTTGGGCCAGATAATCAAGGTAATTAATACAATTATTGGAGAGTGATAGGATGAAACATTTCTTCAACTGTTCCACCTATTAAGTTAGTTTTTCACTTCTCATGAGGTCAACCATTGCCTCCAGATTGTTGCTCCAAATAACAATTAATCCTTGGTTAAAATCTTATTGTGCTTCAAGATTTTTTTATTACTTTCTGTGATTGTCCTGTTCTTTAGCCTTTTTGATGTGAAATTGATGCCGAATTCTTGCATAGAAATTTTGCTGGACTAAATTGTAGCCAGTAATTAAAATGCGAGAACAATTTATTTCAATAATAATTGCATTCGTCCCCTGCATCCTTTCCTCAATCTACTCCTATTTAATTTGTCCCGTTTAAATATCATTCTTTTAATCTGCATACTAATCAGTAGATCAGTCAAGCTGAAGTAACAGGTTTTGCACAAAGATTGCCTATTGCAATAGTTAATCGTTAATATTGTCAAATGTCTCTCCATGCGTGTGGACAATTTTTTTTAGCTTTTATACTTGTATGGCTAACCTGTAATTCATATTTGAGTATTAGATTGATGCGCAGGTTCGATGAACTTTGCATTATTGTATGCATTTGCTCTTTTAAGGTTTTGTGTATCAGCATCCATATAATAACTGAGAAGGTTGCAATAATAATGATTTCATAATATAATTTTAACCAGTAATGGTTAAAGCTTGTCATTAAGCTCTGACCTTCATTTGTAAATGATAATCTCACCAGCATTTCTGTTTTATTTTCTAGGAAGTTCTAGTTAGTCTACCCCCTAAATTTGGTTTAATGATTCCTTTTATTTGAATGTATTCTTTAAAATTGGATTTATTTTACAATTGGATTGGATTGTCCTTATACTGTCAAAACCCTTTGGATGGCACATTTGGTCTGAGCTGCTGTTGAGTTGAGCGACAAAAATAAATCTTCAGTGTATCTCTGACATGGGAGGTACTTCGCTAGACTATTTATAGACACTGGTCGATGAATTGTTGAGTGATTTTATAAACTGCCTTTCAGTTCTGCTTATGATCTGTCACTAATTCAAAAGCTGTTTGTAAAATATCTTTTTGCTTGGATTGTTAGATGGCTAAGCCAAAAAGACTGATCAACAATGTCAGTGTCACTGTGGAAATTCTTTCTGCTTTTCGGTATTTGCAAATGACGGTTCGTGCCCTTGTATTGTCAATCTCAAAAAATCAGTTCTAACAAAATCAAGACTATATTCTGCAGTTGGTGAATGACCAAGTTCAATCAGCTACCTAAGGTTTCCAGATATAGCATAGTGAGCTATCATCATTTTTCTAATTGCGATGGAAATCACACTGTAGGGAAATTGTTCTGTAATACATGCAACTTTTAATTGGTGTAATGTATCTCTAGGGTTTTGCTTTGCTCACCACTAATAATTTTCATTAGCATTGCTGACTATGCCAGTTGTTCAGTATAATGTGCTTTGTTGTAGTATCATTTTTCAACCTGCAAAATGAGAAGCGGAAACCTTTCATTATGTAATGGTTATATATGGAAACCAGTGCTCCCTTTTGTGGCTTCTACTGATTCCCACTTTACCAGCATTGGTTTTGCAATTAATATCCATTGATTGTCAACAGGAAACAAGCAAACCATTTGTTTTGCTTCAGCAAAGAAACATTTGCCAGTAACCCCGAATATAACCCGTTTCTCCACATGGAGGTGGGATGTGCAGTCTCCACAGTAATTCTCTACCTGACAACTATGACCACCTTTGGGCAGGCACCATAGAATCCCTACAGTATGGAAGCAGGCCATTCTGCCCATGAGTCCACACTGACCTTCTAAAGAGCATCCTACCCAGACCCACCTCCTACCCTATCACCCTGTACTTCCTATGGTTAATCCACTGAGGCTGCACATCCCTGGATACTCTGAGCAATTTAGCATGGCCAATTCATCTAACCTGCGCCTCTTTGGACTGTGGGAGGAAACTGGAGCATCTGGAGGAAATCCATACAGACATGGAGAGAATGTGTAAACCACACACAGACAGACACACAGTCACTGAGCCCAGTGCCATCCCAAATCAGTTTGGGGGCAAGGCTTATTTCTCACAGAGTGAAGGAACATCGGGAGTGCACATGTGAATTTCTACTATTCATGTTCACCCTCAAAAGAAGCAACTTAATATGTGTTAAAATCAATACTCAACCCACCAGTTTGAGTGGGAAATGGTATAGGGAATGGGACAAGTAACTTCCACAATATGAGAGGAAAACTTCCTTTCTCTTGAATAATGTACTTTCTGTTGCATTGTTATGCAAAGAAATAATGGGACCAGTTAGACTGCTCTAGCAGAGGACTTGCACCAACCTAATGGTCTGAATGGCATCCTGTGATATTGGAAAATTGTGGATGGATTGGAATGCTGCCAAGTGTGAAAGAATCTGATTAGATGAAAAGAAAGTCCTTCCTCATATGGATTACATTTGGTAAACTATTCAGCCTGTTCAAGCATCTGTTAAATTGCACATATTGGTTTTGTGGCGCAAATGATAGCTCTACCTCCTGAGCCAGAAACTATAGGTGTAAGTTTCCACTCCAGGGCTACATGGCTGTGGAAGGTGCATTCATGATGTGATCAAACAGGTTGAATATCAGTCTATAGATCCTCCCCCAGCACCTACAGCAGGTTGAATATCAATCTGCAGAGCCTCCACATTTACCTACAACAGGTGAAGAATGCCTCTTTGTGACCTTAGAAATTAACTCTCAGCTCTGGATGTTCCAGAGAGTTATTCGAGAGTCATGACCATTGGTAGTCAAGGCAGAATATGATACAGGAGGATGAAGAGAGGTTTTTAGGGTGACTAGGTACTGGAAATAAATTGAGCGAAATTCAGGAAGATCAAAGGATGAAAATTTGTGGTCAGTTGTTTCCAAACCCCTGATAGTAGCAATGTACAGGGTGGGGGTGGGGCAGGAGGAAGAAAACATAATCGTGGAGATTAAGGTAGCACAATGTTGGAACTCTGTGAAAGGGGAGAGTAGGAACCATTACAATATTCGATTTCCATCTCTATCAAGTGAATTTGAAGGATGGGAAGAATTAAAATTTTTAATGAGATTTGTTTAGCATGATCTGCAGTGTTGTAAAGAATGCTACTATACAATCATTCTGTTAACAAAAAGGTGCATATTAGTCTTTACTTGAGAAATCCCAAAATCTGAGCTTACAGAGCCGGAGATATGGAATTGCTCTTTGAGAAGCTGAGGCCTTTAACTTTGAGGATCTCACACAGTTAAAACTGAAACAGGATGTGGACATGTAGTAACCCCTTCAATTCCACATGGTGATGAAACTGAATTTAATACAAATATATTTTTCAATCTTTTATCACCAAACTTTATTTCTCTGCATAGTGCGTTATATAACTTTGAACCAAGGTCTTGGTTATTCTACAATTATTACAAAGAATCAACATTTGTAAAAAGCTAGTTTAACATTACTGAATATTTAACAAAAATATTCTTTCTTGGTTTTCATTGGACCATACAATAAAGGAAGTTTATATCACAGTATTTATTTGATCCAAGGCTTGGATGTTGCTGGCTACAGCATCCTTTTATGGCCCATTCAGAATTTCCTTTGAGAACGTGGTGGTGAGTTGCTACAGTCCATGAGGCGATTGGTACTCCCACAGTACTGTTAGAAAGGAACTTTAACCCAGTAAAGGAAAACACTCGGAATTCCAAGTCAGGATACTGCCTGACTTGGAGAGGAACTTGCAAATGGAAGTGTCCCCAAGCATCTGCTCCTCTTGTTTTTATAGATGGCTGAGATCACGCATTTGGAAGATGCTGCTGAAAGAACTTTGGTGAATTGCTGCAGGATATCTTGCATATGGTGTTCACAGCTGCTGTTATGGATCAGTAGTGGATGGGGTCCCAATCAAGGGGACTGCTTTGTCCTGCATGGTGTTAAGCAACTTATGTTGTAGTCCCTGCTGCATTCATTCAGAAAAATGGAGAATATTCCATCATACTCCTGATTTGTACCTTGAAGATGGTGAACAGACTTTTGGGGAGTTGGGAGATGCATTATTGACCTATGAATTCCTAACCTCTGATCCCCTCTTCTGACCACAGGATTTATATGTTGATAATGGGGGATGCAGTGATGGTAATCCGATTGAATGTCAATCTGAAATGAGAAAATTCTCTTTGTTTGGAGATAGTCATCGCCTGGCAGTTTGGTGGCACGAAATATTACTTGCTAATTATCAGCCAAAGCTTGAAGCTGTTCATGTCCTGCTGTGCATGAATGTGGCAGGTCTGTAGAGGTCAAATCTGATCAGTTGATTTTGAGATTGCTTAGCTCTGTCAATCACATGTTGCTTCTACTTTTTGGCATGCAGATCTGTGCTCAGAAATGTATGGGGCGGAGGCCAAATTAACCCCACCACATTTCAATCACGTAGGTGGCCAGTTAGATAACAATATTAGATAACAGATGTGGAAGAGGCAGAATCTGAGCGGAGCTGCTCTTCCAACCACTCGTTTATTTGCCTATGCTTGTGGTTAGTAATAAAAATGGGAATGTAATAGCCTGTGATTGAAGGAACAGTGAAAGTAAATGAGTCCGGGCCATTTGCAGAGAAATTGCAGGTGTCAAGTTGGGAATGTTGAGGCCATTGTTGTGCAGTATGGGTTGCTTTTTCAAGGAGGTGAGTGAAGGAGGATAAAAAAGTAAGAGAACAGTTTTGAACCTGTCACCAAAATATTAAGCTAACTGAGAGCCTTAATCACTGTGATATTGAAACTCCCTGCAAATGAATCTCGAACTTAAGGCTTCATAAGTTCAGGAGCCCTTTGTGCGTGAGTATTGGGGAATGGAATGGATGCTACTGTAATGAATGTTGTACTAAGTATTATGTTATCTGCGAAGCAGTAAAAAAGGTAATAACTGCTTGGTTAATTTTGTCCAGTTTTTAATATCTATGATGGAAACACTAATAGCTGTGACCATACCAATTTGAAAGGCATGGTTAGACTGATAGCTTTTTCTGTATGGAAAACCTTATCCAACTTATGCACCTTGAATTGCACCAATTTTAATATTGTGCATTCTATGACATAAAGAACAAAGAAAATTACAGGCAGGGAAACAGGCTCTTTGTTCCTCCAAGCCTGCTCTGACCCAGAACCTCTATCTAAACCTCCCACCTATTTTCTAAGGATCTGTATCCCCTTTGCTCCCTGCCCATTCATGTATTTGTCTAGATACATCTTAAATGATGCTTTCATTCCCGCCTCTACCACCTCCATTGGCAATGCATTCCAGGCACCCACCACCCTCTGAGTAAAGAACTTCCCACGCACATCTCCCCTAAATCTTTTCTCTCTCGCTTTGAACTCATGACCCCTAGTAATTGAGTTCTGCACTCTGGGGGAAAAAGCTTCTTGCTATCCATCTTGTCTATACCTCTCATGATTTTGTAGACCTCAATCAGGCCCCCCCTCAACCTCCATCTTCCCAATAAAAATAATCCTGATCTATTCAAGCTCTCTTCATAACCAGCGCCCTCCATACCAGGCTCCTCTGCACCCTCTCCAAAGCATCTACGTCCTTTTGGTAATGTGGCGACCAGGACTGTATGCAGTATTTCAAATGCGGCCGAACCAAAGTCCTATACGACTATAACATGACCTGCCAATTCTTGTACTCAATACCCCATCCAATATGGAAAGCATGCCCGTATGCCGCCTTGACCACTCTACTGACCTGCGTTGCCACCTTCAGAGAACAATGGACCTAAACATACAGATCTCTCTGTACGTCAATTTTCCCCAGGACTTTTCCATTTACTGTATAGTTCGCTCTTGAATTGGATCTTCCAAAATGCATCACCTCGCATTTGCCCAGATTGAATTCCATCTGCCATTTCTCTGCCCACCTCTCCAACCTATCTATATTCTGCTGTATTCTCTGACAGTCCCTTTCACTATCTGCTACTCCACCAATCTTAGTGTCATCTGCAAACTTGCTAATCAGGCAACCAATACCACCTTCCAAATCATTTATATGTCACAAACAACAGTGGTCCCAGCATGGATCCCTTTGGAACACAACTGGTCACAGATCTCCATTTTGAGAAACTCCCTTCCACTACTACTCTGTCTCCTGTTGCCCAGCCAGTTCTCTATCCATCTAGCGAGAACACCCTGGAACCCATGTGACTTCACCTTCTCCATCAGCCTACCAATGGGAACCTTATCAAATACCTTACTAAAGTCCACGTATATGTCATCTACAGCCCTTCCCCCATTCAATCAACTTTGTCATCTCCACAAAGAATTCTATTAGTTTTGTAAGACATGGCCTTCCTTGCATAAACCATGCTGCCCATTTTCTTCCAAAAGGGAAAAGATCTTATCCCTCAGTATCTTCTCCAACAGCTTCCCTACCACTGAGCTGCAATAGCTCCTGTATTTGCATGGTCATTGTAACTTGCACAGAAGCAGAATTAGAAGAATTCATAATAACCTCAATAAATCATGACCCTTTCATTAAACCAAACCACATGAATGGTTTGCTTGTGTATTGTGGTTTGGTTTAACGAAAGGGTGGTAATTTATTGAGGATATTATGAATTCTTCTAATTCTGCTTCTGTGTAAGTTCAATGACAATGCAAATACTGGAGCTATTGCAGCTCAGTGGTAGGGAAGCTGTTGGAGAAGATACTGAGGGATAAGATCTTTTCGTGTCTACAAGGCTGCATCACAGAGATTCTAAAATCAAATAATAGCCCTCCGTAAAATGTCATTATTTTGGCTCTAAATGCAGGTAGACATGTGCTGTAGCTTTTACTAGGTTGGCACCTCATTTGTAGGTATGCTTGGTACTACTCCTCTTGTACTACTTGTTTGAACCAGATTTGATCCACCAGCTTGATGATAAGGGTAGAGTGGGAAAATATGCTGGACCATGAAATTAGACATCTGTGATTGAATACAACACTGCTGCTATTAATGGCCCACTGTCCCTCCATGGATGCCCAGTTCAGAGTTGCTAGGTGTGGTTGAAATCTGTCCAATCTAACATAATGTCACACATGTATTGGGAGGATATCCTTTAATGGGAAAACTGCCCTCATCTCCATAAGGATTTGTGCAGTGGTCCCTGCTACCACCTTTGTCATGTACCGATATGTCTGCGACAGGTAGGTGCATCAATTGGTTCAATAAAATACCTACTAGAAATGTCATTATGATAGTCCTGCTAATTCCCTTCAAATGTGTGAAATGGTTCCATCACATTTTATTCAATTTACAGAACAACACATAAAGCTGGTTTTTCTAATACAGTAAATCATCACTCTTGGATTAGAAGTAGCAAACTCACTCCATGCCATTACTTCAGCATGGCAATTCTGTTCCCTTTTTCACTGAGAAAAATAGTGTTGAAAGTTTCCTCTTTTGTTAAACTGAGCAACACATAAGCATTGCTGAGCAGCTTACTTAATGAGGCCACTTGGGAATTACTTCATTATTACCTGATAGGCACACATGTTGAATACATTTATTATAATGTTAACTCTTATTGCAGAAAGCTCATTGTTTTGGAAAATAACCAGGAGCTTGTGGGAAGAAAAAGAGGTGTGAAAGCAGCACTGGCACTGACTCATGCTTTAACAACAGTTTGCTTTCACAGAGCCAGAAATTCGTGTCTACAATGTCATACAAATGTACAAATTAATTAAAAAGCAGCATCATTATCTGTGGATTCTATTTAATCTTTGGATGCTATATATATGGTCTGCTACTTGGAGAAAGACAAGAGGAGTAGTCCTCTTTCACTTATAATGCTTTTTGGAACAGGAAAAGATCACTCCAGCCAACAAGCCCTCCTTTTGTTTCTGATTGACTGACTACAGCCAAGATTAGAGTACTACTGGAAAAGAAAAGCAGGTCAGGCAGCGTCCGAGGAGCAGAAAAATCGACATTTCGGGCAAAAGCCCTTCATCCTGATGAAGAGCCTTTGCCTGAAACGTTGATTTTCCTGCTCCTCGGATGTTGCCTGACCTGCTGTGCTTTTCCAGCAGTACTCTAATCTTGACTCTAATCTGCAGTACACACTTTCGCCTGACTGACTACAGCAACAAGTTTTCACACTATATACCACATGTTGTGGACGGCATGGTGGCACAGTGGTTAGCACTGCTGCCTCACAGCGCCGGACACCCGGGTTCAATTCCCGCCTCAGGTGACTGACTGTGTGGAGTTTGCACGTTCTCCCCGTGTCTGCGTGGGTTTCCTCCGGGTGCTCCGGTTTCCTCCCACAATCCAAAGATGTGCAGGTCAGGTGAATTGGCCATGCTAAATTGCCCGTAGTGTTAGGTAAGGGGTAAATGTAGGGGTATGGGTGGGTTGCGCTTCGGCGGGTCGGTGTGGACTTGTTGGTCTGAAGGGCCTGTTTCCACACTGTAATGTAATCTAAAAAAAATTCAGATGTCTCTTGAACTCATTTAAGCTATTGACTTGAATTACTTTGATTGAATATTTATTTTAGAACTTAAGTACACTTTGGGTGAAGACATTCCACTTGAATTCCCTCCCAGGCCTATTTTAATATTTAGATTTTTTGATTCTTCCCAGAATCTGCTGTTTGTTAATTCCCTTCCCAAACTTTAATTTTGGTTTCTTCTTCAAACTCTTATTTCCAGGATAAACAAAACCAACGTCCTTAAGCTGTCCTTACCATTTTTTAAAATACTAGGCACCATTGGTTTTGCTACCCTTAGAGGGCAATAGTATTATTTCTATTAAAATTGCACATAGTATATCTCCTGTCTAACCAATATCTTAAAAAGTAATTTAATTTAATTTGGCTTTTCCAGTTTTTACTGCAACCGAGTACTGATGGACTGCTTCAGGGACTTATCTGCTATAAACTTTAATTGTCTTTCTTTTGTGACCAGCACCCAGTCATGCTGTTCCATTTAACACATGGCCTTTTTGGATTTTTTTCCAATAATGATTGTTTTATACTTGGCGGTCTACTGGCTTACTTCCAGTCTTGGAGCATACACTTTAAGTGACAGTATCACAGGTTTCTTTTGTTTTAAATGCAGTCTGGTATCTGCTTCCACTTTATTTTCTGTTTGCTATGGAGCTTTAGACCATTATCTGGCTGAAAGAAAACAACTCCTCAACTTTTATTTAATTCTCTCAGGCCTCCATAATCCCCCTGGCCCTCTCCCTTATCCCTGATGTTTGGGATAAGCATGCCCTAAGGTAAATAATCCCAAGTATCCACCCTTGGGACAATGACAAACCTAACACTTGGCCTTCTCAAGCAATATTTCACTATATTTAGTATTCTGATTAAAATTACCAGGATTACAGTTCTTACTCAATCAGCTACCCACTATTTACACATTCCAGAGGTCACCTGGGGTTGTCTCATCTGCCAATATTGTCTCTCCATGATGCCCAGTGATTGATCAGGTCAATCTTATGACAGCAGTCCTAATTTGATTGTTGGCACAATTTTTGTTGCTGAGTTCCTATATTCCTCCTGAACCTCTGTAGTCAACCACCATTCAAGATCTTTCTCGACAACAGACAGCTATTTTCTGTTTGTTCTCCATCTTTATTTCCTGCCCTAAACTTTCTACCAGTTATTTTAAATTGATGCCTTCTGGTTCTTGATGTTTTAATGAATGGACATGCAAGTAGCAGTCCCTTCCCATTGCCATAAAGAAAGAATCTAACCACCTCCCCATGGCGTCATCTTCATTAAATCCTCTACGCTCTTCATCCTAGGCATGTCCCAACAGGAGTAGACACTATATTTCCATTCTGTGAATGCTGTGCCGGAATACAAACAGGTGCTTAGCCCATTGTAAGTAAGTACTTCATTAGGAACTTTTTTTTATCCTTGGTAAGTTTTGCCAGTGGTGTTTGCAATTGCCTTCCATTCACCAGCAGCAGGGTGAGGAGGCAGGTCCCAAGTTTATCTCAGACAGAACAAGAATCAAACCTACACTGTTAGCATTAATCTGAACAGAATGTCCATCATCTGGCCAACTGAGCTAACTAGAGCCCATATGAATGAATACTGCTGTTATATGAACAGGTCAAAAGTAGCATATTCCCCCACAGTGCATCACTGACCTTGTGATATTGCAAATATTTTCTACCAACTACAGGAGTGTATCAGAATACTGTCCAGCTGGCTGGATGAGCACAGCTCCAACAGCACTCAAAACGATTGACACGATCCAGGAAAAAGCAATCCACTTGATTGAAACTCCATCCACCACTGGAGTACATTGGCATTGGTGATATTTTCCACCAAATAAAATTAAAGTTTCCTTGACAGTACTTCCCAAACCCCATTACCTCTGCCACCTTGAACAAAGGAAGCAGAATGCTTTGTAATTTCCGCTCCAAGTTGCAAACTATCCTAACTTGGAAAGATGTCAACATTTCCTTCGTTGTAACTGGAGCTTGTTCGGATTGTGGGTGGCCCTTCACTGCAGTATACCAAGACAACTGCTCTGGCTGAAAAACACTTTCTTAACCTCTCCCTTCATCAGTGGCATAATTACCCTCAAGTTAAACCACCACCAGCTATCACTCTGTAATGAGAGAGCAGCCCTATCATCCAGTAGAACTATGGTGACTTGATCCTTTAGCTCTCAGTAGCAATTGATGGTTGGCTGCAGTTTGAAAAGGCCGTATTTCAAATTCTGTACTTCGTTTTTTTTTTCTAATGACTTGCTCCTCTTGTTCCATGTAATGACAATGAGTTAAGGTATTACATTGACTGTGATCTAATTCAATGGCAAAACAGTTTTGAGGGACAGAATGGCCTGTTTCTGTTACTAGTAAACCCAAAAGTTTGAAATTTAGAAGGTGTACTTTCTCTGTATTTTAACTGTAAGCAGAGACATTTGATTTTTTTTCTCCAAATACAATTCTTATTTAGCTTCAGTGGCAAAATGAGGTTGAGGTATTATTGGGAAATAACCCAGCTGTTGTTTCAATATTCGCTACTCGTCTTAATTATTCTTTTTTTTGATAAAGCTTGTGGCAGGATTGGAAGCAGAAATGTAGTTTGTTGCAATAAGCTACTATGGGTGATGGGGGTGTACTACAGTGCGAGTACTGATGGGGAAAGGTGAAGCATTGCAATCATATTAATAATGTGTGTTAAAAATGTTGATGTATTAATGGAAAAATTTAATATGACAAGTGTATAGAGGTATGAGGCTTGTTGTGTATTGCAAAATGTTGCAGGTGCTCTGTCAGAATCTCCACTAATGTGTATAATAGTTTCATTTTAAATGCGGTTAAGAAAGTGCTATGTGTTCTTGACATTCAACAGAATAGTTTTCATCCTTGTTCTGTCCGTTCAAAGCTGCTGTTACATCGGTTAATAATGTACAGAATCTATCCTCCTTCAGTGGTTTACAGGACATTCTGATCCTTTTCGGTGGTGTGTGTTCGGAACAGTTCTTTTCACTATATTACTGTACTCTTTCCTTGTGTGTTATATTTAAATAAATACATTTTCTTTTGAGAAACGGAGTGAATAAGCATGGATCAAAGTACAGGTTGCAGTAATGGTCAGAAACAGATGGAGTAAATCAGGAAATAAGTGATTTGCTTCTATCAAAGTTGGTATTCAAAATCTTTGTTTCTGTGAATTAAAAATGGAATTTATTTGAAGTTATCAAATCATTTGCTTTCTTAAAAACATATCAAATTTATTATCTTTAAATTGCAAAACAATTGATTTTATCTGTAGTCAGCTTAAGTGAACGATTAAATGAGCAAAAAGTATTGAAGACTGAAATATCTTTGGTGCTTTGGCTAGAGTAAAATAATGGCAGGGAGCAACAACTAAATTAATTTTGAGTAACATAAAAATTCAATAGTTCATAAACTAGAAAGCAGACAGAATGATTTCTCTGGGAGTATATGTTATTTTAAGCCCCTGAAGCAGGTATGTTATGTGAAAATCCATTACTTGCACTTGAGTTAAAGATCAATAGTGCAAAAGTTAGCCATTCAATCGTTTTGCCATTGGCAAGTCTTGAAAGCACTTGATGTTATTTTGCTGTATGGCTAATTGCCTCTTACATCTATAATGAAAATGCTTAGTGTTTGACTTTATTGAAACTGATAGTTTATTATCCCAAACTGCTTCAATTTTAAAATCTTTATTTCTAGCAAATCTCTTCAATTGGCACATGTCTACAAGACCCTTTTAGGTTTCTTTATTTTGATGAACTTGCTCACAGTTGAAGACCACTTTATATTGGTCTCAATGCAGTTTATAATCCCTGGAATATGGTCAATGCTTGCAAGTAAGTGTAACCCTACAACTAAGATCAAATAGTGTTTGTTAAGCATCTTATTTAGCCTGTCTTGAATTTCCTCACTGTTTTGAATCTGAGACATGTACAACTTGTATGCAAACTGGTTTTCATAACAGATGATAAAAGTTTGATTGTAGGGCAGTTAGCTGTGTAACTATAATATGTCCAAAGCTTCTCAATTTTCATTTGCTGTTATCGATTAATCTGATGCGCTCTCTCTCTCTCTTTCTCTCTATCTGAAAGCATCGCTCATAAAATTACCTCCTCCCATAATTTATGGAAGGCCGTCGACTGGTTCCTGCAATTGCATTTGTTCAGAGACTTATGATCCTCATCAGATTTTCAGGAGAAGCCAGAAATGGTTAGTTTAATAGTTATCAACTTTTACTGTTGCAGGAATTACGCAGTTTTATTTCTTCTAATGTATTTTAAGGCACAGCTATAAAGTACTTATTTTATAAAAGCCTTCCAAAATTGGGGAAGCTATTCAATGAGTGTTATATAGGCATAAGTATTTGATTTGAAACATGAATTACTCCTACGTAAGAGTGTATGAGTTTATTTACAATCATCCCTGAGATCACTAATGTACGGCATTTTCAAATGCCTTTTACTTCACCATTGGTTAATGGACAGGAAGCAGAATGGTCTGGGTCTTGGGTTAGTTTCCCAATGTCTAAAGCTAAAAACATTGAGCTTAAGTCCCATCTCAAGATGTGTTGGTCATAGAGGTATGTCATAGCACATCCAAGTAAAAGTAAAACCATAGGGCTGTTCTGTCATCAAAGTGAGACAATTGGTGGTGGTTTAACCCCAGGATCACCACGGCTCAGGGGTGGTAGGGATTCAGAAGGAAAATCCGACATAATAACTCACCCACACTATCAGAAACCAACTGTCCAACCAACTGAGTTAACTGACACCCTTAAGCACATCCAAATACCATGATTGAATAAATAAGTGGAGCATTTTCAATTCATTGCTGGGACTAGTGAAATATTGTTAAGATCATTCTGAGACAATCTAACTCCTTGTTTAAATAATTAATATTGTCATTTATTTAAGTTTGCTGATGATGCAAAGTTAGGCTGAAAGGTGAGGGAATTCGCAAAGAGATATACTTAGGTCATGTGAGTAGTCAATAAGATAGCAGCTAATGTGGGTAAGTATGAAATTATTTACTTTGATTGTAAGAATATAAATTTTTTTTTAAAATGTGAGAATTTGTAAATGTTGACATTCAATGAGATTTCAATGGTTTTCTATTTTAAAAAAAATGCAGGTGCAGCCTGTATCCATTAAGAAGACAAACAGTATTTGGCCTTAATTGCAAAGGGATTAGAATATAGAAATAAAGACATCTGAGTGTGCTTGTAAGGGATTTGAGGATATGTAATTTTGATCTCCATACTTAAGGAAGAAGTAGGACATATTTGCACTGGAAATACCAGTGAAGATTCACTAAGTTGGTGTCTGGGCTGAGGGGGGAGGTTTTCCTCTGGTCTCCGATTGGATGAGTGAGCATATACAGACTGGAATTTAGAAAATTGAGAGGCAATCTCACTTGAATGAAAAAGGTCCTGAAAGCATTCAAGATACTGTTTCCACTAGTCAAAGGAAGGAGACCTAATATCTGGTTCTCTTTGAACTCTCTAAAACCTCCATCTTATCATAATTTATAACTAGTTGTCAATGTGCAACTAACTGTACCTTGTTAACTACAAGGGATTCTTCTAGTTGGATTAGCATATTCTTTTCCTCCACTGCACTGGCCACTCTAACCTGTTTAAGCTTAAGGAATTACAGTGCCTAGTGTAGCAACCTTCGTTACTACACTGGAGAAGCTGCTCTTTCTGAGCCAGCATGTCCATACAATAGTAAACTTTGTGTCTATTTCTTGTATTGGGAATTTTTGAGATAACAGTAAGTTAGGGGTATAAATAATAGAGGATTATGTTAAAATTCAGGGAGATATTTTAAGTTCTGAGTAGTATGTAATTGGCAAATGTAGATAAGTATGAACATATTTTCATAGTGAGCATACTGATGTCACATATTCCTGGGAAGGTAAGTGTCCAAATGAAGAGTGGCAACTTCAATCATGGTTGTATCTGGTGTAGACTGCTGCGGGGTGGTGGAGGAGGGGTGGTGGCGCAGATGTTGCTGATGATGAGTTGGCTGAAGCCTGATGGATTCTCTTTAAGCTATTCTTACTATGTTTTTCTTTTTCTTAAACTGCTCAAAATGGCGCTGGATCGTGGCGACAGTGGAAAGGCTTTTCACTCTATTTTTACTCACTGTAAAATACGTGACAATAAATTCATTCTTTAAAATCATTCAAATGGTAGTTACGGACTGGATATGTAGTTACGGACTGGACATCCCACACTTGGAGTGCTGTAAATTTGCTGGACTCTATTAGAAAATAAATATGAAGGGCTCGGAAAAAAGAATAGAAAGATTTGCTAAAATTATATCAAAACTGTATGAAACAAGTAGCAGATTCCTTTGGTTGTTTGACATAGCAGAACACAACCAATCAGTGCTTGCAAAAGTTAACAAGAATGTATATTGTTACATGTGAGTTCTACAATTGAGCATACATGTTTAATAGCTGCACTAACAACCAATTTATGGCAATAAAGTCAAGCTTATGATATGGTTCGTTTATGATCACTCAAAGTGGCATTCATTTATATACTGAATTACTATTTTCAAATAAAAGGCACCTGCTTCTTTGAGTTACCAGCCAGAGGAGTCTGAACTTGCATGTTCTTTCTCCACAGCAATGCCTCAGTCAGACAGGATTGATTTCCAACTAATTGGCATGATTTTTATCTTCCAGTAGACGATGTTTTGCATTCTTGCAATTGTCCTAATGTGTTAAAACTGAAAAGCTTTGGGAGCATGGCACTTATCTGCAATATTCAAGTTTAGAAACTCTTTTGCTAAGCATGTGTTGAGAATATGGAGAGCACTATTACAAGGAACAGTTCAGTTGACTAGCATAGATGCATTTAATGGGAAGCTAGGTAAATACATGAGGACACTAAGTATAATAGGATGTGTATGCGGTGCATAGTTACATATTAAGCCCAAAGCCCAGTGTCAGTCCTGTAAATACGTGTAATACATTGCATAATTGTAGATCAGTGAAAAATAGGGAGCTTCAGAATGACATTCAAACAGTGGGGATTTGGAGCTGACTTGCAGAAACCTTTTATTTTGCTTCTTGTGGTCTTGATCAAAATGGATTGAAAGAAAGAACTTGCATTAGTTTGATATCTGCATATTCTCAGGATATACTCAAAACATTTCACAGTCAACAAATTACTTCTGAAGGGCAGAAACTTTTGAATGCAACAAAGTCTCCAATGTCAGCAGTGTGACTAATAATCGATTCATTTATTTTAGGAGAAGTTCTTGAGGGATAAATATTGGTTAGAAATTCAGGACATCTTTTGACTTACTTTTTGAATATGTATCTGACGTTTTGCAGTTGGTGAGAGGTGACCTTTGGTTGAAAACCTTAGCACTGCAATAAAGATCCCATAAAATCAATTACATTGTTATCTTTTAACTCATTCAGCCCTACCAAATAGAATGGCCAGCAAAGGCATTAAATGCCTTGGAAAGATAGTGATAAGCAGCACCTTAAAGTTCTCTGAGGCAATTTCCAGGCATCACGAAATGATGCATCTAGTGCCTGGCTTGCCTTGGGGGTATTAAATGCATTTTCACCATTACATATTAGGAAGCATGAGGTGTCTTGAAGATTCCTAGGAAAGACGTTATAAAGGATTCTGTCACCTACACCGAACATGTTAAATGAGAGATCGTTACTGCCAGGGACATAGTTTACACCATCAAAGCTGAACTCTTGCACTCCCTCTCATACTTGTCCCCTTGCTGTCTCACATTTTAATGGTTGCAAACCCTTAAGGAAAATGTTTCCAGGAGAAGATGTTTAGTCCACAAAGCAGCATTTGCACTGTGAAATGCTTAACAATCTTTCATCATTAAATATTAATTAGTCAGAACAAAGAAAAATGAATTATTCTAAATTTTCTATCAATTTCTTTTGTTTTAAATTAAAAAAAAAACAAAGTGGGATGCTGGTAAAATATGTTGATCCATCAGTCACGGTCATCTTCTTCCTTCATTAGATGTGGGTGTTGCTGGCAAGTCCCACACTTATTTCCCTTGAACTCAGAAGGCTGTAAAATGTCAGCCATAGTGTTTTGAATCTGAAGTCACAATATGGGCCAGACCAGATGATGATAGCAAATTTCTTTTCTGAAAGGGTATTAGTGAACCAGACAATTAAGAATTCAGGGCTATGGGGAGAGTACAGGTAAGTGGTGTTGAAATGTCCATCAGCCATGATTGAATGGCGGAGTGGATTTGATGGGCCAAATGGCCTTACTTCCACTCCTATGTCTTATGGTCTTAAGCTTTTTGTAAAAAAAAATCAATTTTGTTTCATGGTCACCATCACTGAGACCAACTTTCTAGTTACTAATTAAATTCAAACTCTACCAGACATCATATTGGGAATCAAACTCATGTTCCCAGAGTAATAATCTCATCTTAGTCCATAACACCACAATCTCCGTCGACCCTCATCCAGCCAATTCCTGGCAACTACCAGAGGGATGAGCTTTCCCATAGTCTTTGCCCATGAGTAATCTATCATCATCATCATCTCCAGTGTTGCCTGTAATGCTACATATTCCATTACATACTCAAGATAATGTTCTAGCAACATTGTAACTGCAATCAGGAATAGTCTACAATAAAAAATCTCTTTTGACAGTCTGCAACATTTGACCAGCCTGTAAACTGAAGCAATTTATCTGCAGCAGTGAAAACCTTTTCCAAGGACTTTGAATTAAAAGTATAAAATGTGTGCAGAAATAGGATTTGTCACAGTCAATCTGGACAGTATGCTATTGCTTCAGGCATTTGGGCTAGGGTCCAATTTATTGAGATATTGAAGAACCGTGGGATAAAACATTCTGACTCTTGCAGTCATTGTGTCAAAATGCTGGAATATCCTTCCTAAAAGCACTCTGGGCCTACTTAACGTGATATGGACTGCAGGAATGCAATTCAGTACATCTCTCTTGAAGGACATTAGGGATGGGCAATAAATGTTGGCTTAACCAATGTGATCCACACCCCATGGAAAGGTAGCATGTCTGTGGGTTTTGTTTTGAAATATAAATACGGCAAACTTTGTTTTAACTGGTATCTTCTAATAGAATCCCTACGGTGTGGAAGTAGGCCATTCAGTCTATCGAGTCCACACTGCCCCTCCAAACAGCATCCCTTCCAAACTCGCACCCCACCCCCCCCTCCTCCAGGCATTTCCCATGTCTAGCCCCCTCAGCCTGCAAACTATGGGCAATTTAGCATGGCCAGTGCACCTAACCTGAACATCTTTGGACTGTGGGAAGAAACCGGTACACCTGGAGGAAACCCATGCAGACACGGGGAGAATGAGCAAACTCCACACAGATCGTCTACCGAGGCCAGAATTGAGCCTGGGTCCCTGGTGCTATCAGATAGTAATACTAACCACTGAACTACCACGCCGTTAGTGAACTGGCATGCTTGATAAAACCGGCAAAAATTACACACCCCAAATACTGGAATGATACTGTATTACCCTGATCTCTGTGATGTCCGAGTGGTCAGGTGGGGATGTGAATGAGAAAGGTGTTTGCCAGTAAGTTTTATTTATGGCAAAGCTGGGTTATTATTTAAGTGATTTTTGCTGTAAATAAAGGATAACAGCGATAAGTGATGTGAATGATCCCTGCCTATTACTTAGCCCGTGTTTTTACATTAATTATGTGAATCTTTCGATCAACCGGAATATTTGATCGACCAATACACTCCTGGTCCCAGTGGTGCCAGTCAATAAAAGCTTGCTGCATAACTAATTTTAGCAATCTAGTTCTAAATAGAACTAACCTTTCCCCCCAGTGTTACTTTTTTATTACTTTTTAATGAGGAAAGAAATCTTGGCCTTATTGTTTTTCCTGCACCACTCTTCATTTCTCATAAGTAAAGGAATGAGTGTGCAGTTAGACCCTAACCACATTGTGACCAAAATACTATTGTGTGAGGATGTATGGGTCGGACGTAGTTAATACTAAGCAGTTGCTTAAGCATTGCAATGGTGTCATGCGGACTTGCGAATTATTTTTGTTTGCATTTGAGATTAGTGGCATGAATGTGTTTTGGTTACTTTTGTGAAGGTTTTTTTCTTTTTTAAAAAAAAAACAGATCAGAGTGTCCTTTCTGGAGCAATGATGTTATTCAATATATCTCCAAAACCCTTGGTTTGTAAATGGAAAATTGTTGATTTATGTGAGGTTTATGACAGGGACAGTAAACATTGAAAGGCATTATCTTGCTTGTGGTTTTGAATGTTCAGAGATTGATTTTTAGCTTAGAAAACCGTGGGATTGAAAACCGCTTTTGAGAAGCAAATATAGCTAATCATCCAAAACCGGAGTGGAGGACAATTCCAGGAAAGCATCGTTATCATGACATAAAAGTTTGGCTTGCGAAACCTTCAGAACAGACGTTTTTGGTTAGGAATCTGTAGATTGTTAAATAACTGAAGCTATCAGTTTTGAGAGTATTCATAGAAGAAGATTCACAGTTCACAAGACCTGAACTGGGGAGAAACAGTTAATTCAAACCTAAAAATTTGGTTTAGAAAGGTAATTTCACAGCAATAGCGATTAAAATGATGATGTTGGAGAATAAATGAGAGTTTGTTCTCCTGTGTGTTTCAAGGTCTTTCAAGTTGTATTCTATGGCTTTGTTTGTTTTATTATATTTTCTTTGATGCAATAAACTCCTGTTTCATTAAAGAAAATCTGCAGCCATGTTCTCTGCGAATGACCACCATGTTAAATAAAATGAAATATGATCTATCAAGACACATTTTATGTGATCTGACAGTAACATCAACTGGAATTATGACAGGAATGAGACCTAACATTCATGTCCTGCATTGTGTTTGTAATAATGTCTAATGTAATCTGTAATTAATTGTTCACCTGCAGTAAACTACTTTTGGTTCCATAAAAGGAGCCCTTCTAGTTCGACCCATATGTGGTTTTCCGCCATCACATTAGGCTAATCATGCCCTGTCAATTGTATACTTAAACAGAGAAACATTCTTATTTTACTTTATCGTCTTTCTACTTTTTTTTATTATTCTGTTTTTTGTATCTAAAAAGGTTGTTTTGGTTTTGTGTCCAAGCTGGTTGTTTCTGTTAATTTTGGTTTTTTTTGTACCTAAGATGGTGCTGGAGAGTGCAACTTTGTATGTTTTTCACTACTCCTTTAACCTTGAACTTAACTACACGTGACAATAAAATCTAATCCTAATTTTAATTCTTAAGAGAATGGTTTCAGCAAGCCTACCTCCATCATACAGTTGAGACTTGATTTGACTTCATGAACATCAAAAATATGGTAAGCTTTTGTGCATCTCTTTAAGTTTTATTTTTGTGTGCTTTTTCTCTTACTTTTCCTCTTCTTTCTCTACCATCATCGTGAAGCTGTTTTGGAAAATTTACGTTTAAAGACTTCTGGCCACAGATTGTGCAGGTTTGTGTTAGATTTGCATCAGTAAATCCCTCTGTCCATTGGTGATTTGAATTAAGCATTAGAGTCATAGAGATGTACAGCATGGAAACAGACCCTTCTGTCCAACCCGTCCATGCCGACCAGATATCCCAACCCAATCTAGTCCCACCTGCCAGCACCTGGCCCATATCCCTCCAAATCCTTCCTATTCATATGCCCATCCAAATGCCTCTTAAATGCTGCAATTGTACCAGTCTCCACCACAATCCTCTGGCAACTCATTCCATACACGTACCACCCTCTGCGTGAAAAAGTTGCCCCTTAGGTCTCTTTTATATCTTTCCCCTCTCACCCTAAACCTATGCCCTCTAGTTCTGGACTCCCCGACCCCAGGGAAAAGACTTTGTATTTTTATCCTATCCATGCCCCTCATAATTTTGTAAACCTCTATAAGGTCACCTCTCGGCCTCCGATGCTCCAGGGAAAACAGCCCCAGCCTGCTCAGCCTCTCCCTGTAGCTCAGATCCTCCAACCCTGGCAACATCCTTGTAAATCTTTTCTGAACCCTTTCAAGTTTCACAACATCTTTCCGATAGGAAGGAGACCAGAATTGCATGCAATATTCCAACAGTGGCCTAACCAATGTCCTGTACAGCTGCAACATGACCTCCCAACTCCTGTACTCAATACTCTGACCAATAAAGGAAAACATACCAAACGCCGCCTTCACCATCCTATCTACCTGCGACTCCACTTTCAAGGAGCTATGATCCTGCGGTCCAAGGTCTCTTTGTTCAGCAACACTCCCTAGGAGTAGATGAGAACTTTTTGTGCTTTTATATGCTTAGAGTAAGTCTTGACACTTATGCTTTGAGTTGTCTTGGAGTAGGAAGGTCCCCTCAGCACATTTGTGTCTCCTGTTGTATCAAGCTTGCAGCTGAATGAACAGTCTGCATGGAGAGATATGGTCGAAAAGTTCAGGAGTCTGACTAGAAATTTAATAATGTTTATTTTTTCCCACACTGTAGCTGCTGCAATGCGGACAGTGAATCATTTTTCTCCTAAGCAGATGGACAAGGTCGAAAGGAATCTGTGGCATAGATCCATTGTTTATACTTGCAGATCTTCAGGAATTCATTTGATTAATGACCTGGGACAAGCTTTGAAGAATTTAAATGAGCAAGTAGAAATTCATGAAGTGGTGTTGGGCTTCAGTCTCAGATTTGCCTATAAAACTCAAATATGTTCGCTACTGCAGTTCATCAAATTATTGGTAGTAAGGGTCTGTATAGTAAGAGAAATTGACACTATTCTCCGCACAAAGTGTCAGAAGTCCAAAAGGCAATGTTGCCTACCTGGTGCAAGCCTCCAAATGTCCGCTGACGGCTAGAAAGGATCTTGCAGTTCCGGGGTGGTATCCAGTCATCATGGTACATAAAGATATCAATAACATAGACAGGATGAAGAAAGAAGTCCTGTCAAGTTCTTAATGAGGTATGTGGCAGCCAGTTCAGAAGCAGAACCTCAAAGGTTATAATCTCTGGAGTTTTATTTTTGGTCACATGCAAATTGGCATAGGGCACATAGGATTAGAGAGGTTAATGCATGGCTCAAAGAGTAGTGCAGTAGAAGTGGGTTCCAGTTCATGGGGCACTAACTCCAATATTAGGGAATGTGGTTCTGTACCATTGCACCTGAGCAGTGTTGGGACCAGTGTTCTGGAGCTGTATAATTAGGAAACTCTAAAGAGTTTTAAACTAAATAGTGGTGCAAAAGATCACATTTAAGAAGATGTGAAAAATTAAAGAATAGAGACCAAGCAAGAGAGAAATTTATTGATGTGGAAAATGATAGACTATGATAAGGGATGGAGTGTACATATCTAAGAGTAACTCGAGATTGCAATAATAAAGAGACACAACTGAAGGCTTTGTATCTGGATATGCATAGCATTCAAAACAAAAGAGATAAAACTGTGCAAACAAATCAGTAAGTATGATTTGATAGCCAGTATAGAGACATGGTCACTGGGTGGCATAGTTTGAGAAATGAATATTGATGTGTTTGTGACGTTTAGGAATGACTTGAAACTAGGAAATGGTCGTGGGTTGTCTTTGTTAATTAATGAAGCTATTAACGTAATTGAGAGAGTGATCTAAGTTCAAGAGATCTCGATGAAGGAATGGTTTGGCTTGATGTGAATGATTAAAGGCAAGAAGTAATTTGTGGGAGTGTTGTGTAGGTCCCCTAACAACATAGTAGGACAGAGTATAAAAAAATAAATAATTGGAGCTTGGCAGAAAGGAATGCTGAAAAACATGGAGGATTTTAATTTGCAAAGACTGGAAAGATCAGACAGATAAAGGGAGTCAGTATGAGGAGCTCCTGGAATGTTGTTTGGATAATTCCATTGTGCAGCACATTCTGGAGTGAACCAAAGTTTGGATTATACGAAGCTTGGTATTGTGTAACAAGGTGGAATCAGTTTAAGTTCTACTGAGGTAGCAGTGATCCTAACATGATTGAATTCACATTATGTTTGGGGGAGAGAAGAGTGGGTCCAAGGCTAGTATTTTAAATTTTGCTAAGGGCAGTTATGAAGGCAAAAAAAACAGCATTAGATAAAATGATTTGGCAAATTAGATTAAGGGGAAAGGTCAAAAAAGAATTGCAGTGGTAGGCACTTGATGGAATGTTTATACAGATTAAATGCATTACAGTGAGAAAGAAAACTCCAATGAGTGGTGGCCAACATCTGTGGTTGACTAAAGTTTTAAAATGGTATCAAACAATTATGTTTTTTTTTCTTTAAGTTTACTGATGTGTGGCAGGACAGAAAATTAGACTGTTATGTTAAAGAAAATAGAAAGATGAATAAGAAGGAAAATGAGAGTATAAGAGAAGGCTAACTATAAGTATAAGAACAGATAGTAGAAGTTTCTACAACTACTAAAGAAGCATATTATCTATGTGGTTAAGAGTTGCAGAACTCTGCGTATCCTAGTGAATTAATTGATAAAGCTCCATATGCAATTACAGCAAGTATGTAGGAAAGCTAATAGAATGTTTTCATTTCTCGTGAGGGGATTTGAATACAAAAATGGGAAATTATCTGACAGTTGTGGAATACAGTATTATGTTTAGTGTGATCATTTTTTATTTAATAAAAGATGAATATGTGTTGGATATAGTACTAAGAATGTTTTCTAGACTACTAGATGGAGTGGACAGGTTGCCTCCTGAGGAAGAGTTAGAGATTGACTTGGCTTGTACGCATTGGAGCTAAGAAGAGATGGCTGAATGAAACATATATTGAGTTGGGCTTAGCAAGGTGGATGTGAAAAAGCTGCCTCCTATTATAGGAGAATCTAGAACTAGGGGGTCACTGTTTCAAAATAATGGGTTGCCCATTTAAGACTGGTTAGATTTTTTTTCTCAGGTTATTGAAAGGCCATTTATCTAAATAGAGAGAAACTTCAGAGTACCGCAGTGCAGAGGGATCTGGATATTTTTGTGTATAAACTGTGGAAAACTATAGCTTAAAAAGGCAGGCAGATGGAATTCTGTCATTGATTGCCTATGAAAAATATGGTATACCTGGTCAATAGGGCTTGATCTCATTCCAGATATTTACACCGCAACACTTTCTTCCTTTGCTTGCAAAATATTCTTTGGAGAAATTCGGGTAATAAGCTTGTAAAACACTCCAGTGTAGCTAGTTTATTCCAAATCTATTTAATCTATTAATTAAATTAAATTTGACAAAATAGTTAACCCTAGTGATTACTATATCATCCAACAGATGAACAAAAGAGTTTTCCATGCTCCACTAGAGGCTCTTCACCTTTTTACATTTTAGCTTAAACTCAGTGATTTCCGCAGTGCTGGTGAGGGCAGTTGCCTGAAAGAATCATATGTTGGAAATGGGAGATGCTGCACAGTTGTATCAATTTTACAGTATTCTTTGGTCACAGATCACTGCTACATGCATGGAATTTTTTAACCTAATCAAACCATTTATAAACGCATCCGTTTTAAATGTGTTTCTTTCACTTCAATTAGACAAGTGCTTGACAGATTGAAAATCTGATTTCGATATGCACACTTCCAGGAAAATATTCCTTTTCTTAAGCTAACATTTTCCCCAACTGTTTTTAGTACAATGTAACTTTCATCAATATAATGGCAATGTTGTACTAAGTGTATAGAATCCATTATCCAAAACTCGTGTGCTCAACCCTTTGCCAGATCAACATGTCATCCCTAAGGTTCCCAAGCCACCTCATTACTGCACATCTAACATGGTGGGTTTCTTACTCCTGTGTGTAAAGAAACTGATTAATACATGCAATATTTTGGCAAGGAAACATCAGTCCATTTGGCTTTTTTTGCTTTTCACTTTCTAAACCACAGAACCTATTCTCATTCTGTTATGTTGGAATATCACCGCCCACTAGGACAGACCACTTTGAGGTCACACAGGTAAGGAAAACATATGTGATAATTAGCAGGAGCTAACAGATTACATCTAATAGTTGCCCTGAGACATGACCTGAGCACTGGCTGTCACCTATTTTGTTCAAGTTGAAACGATACACAGTGTGACCAATCAGTGTCAACCCACCTGGCAGGTGCACGGTAAAATGCTTGGGCATTATTCAAGTGCTGTACTACCAAACAACTTTATATAGTGTCCCTAATTTATTCTCAGTATGTCTTTGAGTATTGTTGTAACTCCACAGTGGTATGATGTGGATTTTCACTTTCTAAGTCCATATGGCGACAAGGAACAGCAGCAGGAAGTGACAGAAGCAGAATCTGAACTTTGTTATATAGGATGGAAAATTGGTGGCAGAATCCCATCAAGCTGTTGCCATTCATCAGATGCTCACAAATGATGGCTAATATTCATATAGCTTGGTGTAGATTTTCTGAACATTTCATCTGGGGATAATGTCTGGGAGGGAATGAAAGGTAGATAAAGGACTAAAAAATGTTAGGAAGTTGATGAAAAGTGTTTGCTTGAAAATATTAGATTGGAACTCCTGTGTTTGATGCATGTGAACAGGGGCAAACAAAAGTGGTAATATTTTGAGGTGAGAATTAGATATAATACATAACTGAGAAGGTTTTTGTATTGCAAGCATTGTTTTCTAATGGTAGGAATGAATTAGTTTTTATAATGTCTGACTCACTTTTGTGTTAGACCATTAGATAACAGAGCAGAATTAGAGCATTTGACCCATCAAGTCTGCTCTTCCACTTGATTATGGCTAATATATTCCTCTATTGCCTCTCCTGCCTTTTCCACAGAACCTTTGATCCCCTTACTAATCAAGACTTGTCTATTTCTGTCTTAAGTACACTCAAATGACATGACCTCGGAAACCTTTTATGGCTATGAGTTTGACAGATTTACCACCCTCTGGCTGGTGAAATTCTTCCTCATCTCCATTCTGAAGGGTTGCCCCTTCACTCTGAGGTTGTGACCTGTGGTCCTAATCTCTCCTACCAGTGGAACCATCATCTTCATGTCCATTCTAACCAGGCCTCTGTATTCTTAAACTCTCAAATGGACACACCACCACCCCACCCCCCACCACCACCCAAAAAAATCTTTCTTCGTCGAGACCTCAACCACTCCTCGTATGACCAGCCCTTCATCCCTGGGAACATTATTGCAAACCCCCTCTGGACCCCCACTAATACCAGCACATTCTTCTTTTGATATGGGGCCCAATATTGCTCATAATATTCTAAATGAACTATGACCAGAGATCAAATATGTGCAGAGTAGGTGAGTGGCCATGCTAAATTGGCCCCCGTGACCAGGGATGTGCAGATCAGATCGGTTAGCAGCAAATGTAGGGTTATGGAGATAGGGTCGTGGGTAGGGCTGGTGGGGTGCTCTTCAGAAGTTGGTGGGGACTCGCTGGGCTGAATAGCTTGCTTCCACGCTGTAGGAATTCCATGAATAGATTGCAAGTGGAAGAGAAGGATTACTGTAGACTTTAGAATGGGCACTTTTGATTTTAATATGAGAGCAGCCTGGAGTTTGTATGCAATTATGGATGTTAGACTGATTCCTGCTGTGATAATTGAATATCTGTCAATATAACACAGTAGAATCTTCAAGTTATTTTGAAAACTTTCTCTATATCCCCTCTAAGCCTACTTTACTTGTACATAAATAATGGCAACTCTTTAGGCCTGAACTCTTGTTGTTTGACAACCTTCTATTTGCACTTCTCTCTATAATCTCTAGGATTAGTGTTTTTCACCTAAACAGCAAATACTATTCAAAATGTAGTCTAAGGGGCTTTTGATTTCTACTTAACATTCTGATAGTATAAAATACTTCTCGTTTTCACAATTGATATTCCCGGGAATCTTACCCAATCTAATTGTTTTAACTGATGTCATTGTACAGAGCTTTTTGACTCCCATCTATCAGATTCTGCTTTGAGCACTGCAACACATGCCTCCCATATATCAGCTCATGCACCTGATATTTTTGTTCATCTATGAACCCTGATGCACACATTTGTCAGTTTAAAACTTTAACAATTTAACTAATTTGGGGTTTAGTTTTGAAGGTAGACTTTATGAGCACAAAAACATGTGAATTAGGAGCAGGAAAAGGCCTTTGGGATTAAAAGAAGCATCTCGGTCTCTTTGGGTAGGCATAGACAAGATGGACTGAATGTCCCCCTTTCTGTGCTGCATCATTTCTATGTCCTTTTGAGACTGCTCAACCATTCAACAGGATCATGGCTTACTTGATTGTGGCCTCAACTCTACTTCTTTGCCAACTCTTGATAACCTTTGACTCCCTTGTGAGTCAAGAATCTGTCTAACTCTGAGTCATAGAGATGTACAGCATGGAAACAGACCCTTCAGTCAAACTCATCCATGCCGACCAGATATGCTAACCTAATCCAGTCCCGTTTGCCAGCACTTGGCCCATATCCCTCTAAACCCTTCCATTTCATATACCCATCCAGATGCCTTTTAAATGCTGCAATTGTCCGAGCCTCCTCCACTTTCTCTGGCAGCTCATTCCATACACGCACCACCCTCTGTGTGAAAATGTTGCTGCTTAGGTCCATTTTTATATCTTTCCCTTCTCACCCTAAATTTATGCCCTCTAGTTCTGGACTCCCCCACCCCAGGGAAAAGACCTTGTCTATTTACCCTCTCCACACCCCTCAGCCTCCGACACTCCAGAGAATACAACCCCAGCCTATTCAGCATCTCCCTATAGCTCAAATTCTTTAACTGTGGCAACATCCTTGTTTATCTTTTCTGAACCTTTTCAAGTTTCACAACATCTTTCCGATAGGCAGAAGTCCAGAACTGTACACAATATTTCAAAAGTGGCCTAACCAATGTCCTGTACAGCCGCAATGTGACCTCTCAAGCCCTATACTCAATACTCTGACCAATAGAGGAAAGCAGACCAAACAACAACTTCATTATCCTATCTACTTGCAACTCTACTTACAAGGAACTATGAATCTGCACTCCAAGGTCTCTTTCTTCAACAACACTGCCCAGGACGTTACCATTAAGTGTATAAGTCCTGCTCTGATTTGCTTTTCCAAAGTGCCGCACCTCGCATTTATCTAAATTAAATTCCATCTGCCACTCCTCAGCTCATTGGCCCAACTGATCAAGATCCCACTGTACTCTGAGATAACCTTCTTCACTGTCCACTACACCTTCAATTTTGGTGTCATCTGCCAACTTACTAACAATACCTCCAGTGTTCACATCCAAATCATTTATAGAAATGACGAAAAATAGTGGACTCAGCACCGATCCTTGTGGCACACCACTGGTCACAGGCCTCCAGTCTGAAAAACAACCCTCCACAACCATTCTCTGTCTTCTACCTTTTGAGCCAGTTCTGTATCCAAATGGCTAGTTCTCCCTGTATTCCATGAGATCTAACCTTGCTCTCCAGTCTCCCATGGGAAACTTATTGAACATATACTTATGGGGCAGCACAGTGGCACAGTGGTTAGCACTGCTACCTCACAGCACCAGGGATCCAGGTTCAATTCCCGCCTCAGGCAACTGTTTGCGTGGAGTTTTCACATTCTCCCTGTGTCTGCGTGGGTTTCCTCCGGGTGCTCCGGTTTCCTCCCACTGTCCAAAGATGAGCAGGTTAGGTGAATTGGCCATACTAAATTGCCTGTAGTGTTAGGTGCATTAGTCAACGTGGGTTGCTCTTTGGAGGGTCGGTGTGGACTTGTTGGGCCGAAGGGCCTGTTCCCACACTGTAGGGAATCTAATCTAATCTATACCGAAGTCCATATAGATCATGACCACCGCTCTGGCCTCATCAATCCTCTTTGTTAATTCTTCAAAAGCCTTAGTCAAGTTTGTGAGGCATGATTTCCCATGCACAAAGCCATGTTGACTACCCTGAATCAATTCTCACCTTTCCCTGTCCCTCAGGATTCCCTCCAACAACTTGCCCACTACTGACATCAGGCTCACTGGTCTATAGTTCCCTGGCTTTTCCTTACCACCTTTCTTAAATGGTACCGCGTTAGCCAACCTCCAGTCTTCTGGCACCTCACCTATCACTATATCGATGGTACAAAAATCTCGGCAAGGGGCCGAGCAATCACTTCCCACAGAGTCCTGGGGTACATCTGATCAGATCCTGGGGGTTTATCCACTTTTATGCATTTTAAGACATCCAGCACTTCCACCTCTGTAATCTAGACATTTTGCAAGATGTCATCTGCTTTTGAAGATTTTCAATGCTCTATTGCCCATTGGTGAAGAGAATTCCAGAGACACTCCACCTTCAGTGAGAAAAAAAATCTCCTCTCATCATCTTAAATGGGCAACTCATTCTAGTCTCTCACCTATGAGAAGCTGCCAGGGTCCAGTTTTGAGTTTACAGTTTGCCACACAGATTCTTTTTAAAAATATTCAAAGGGACAGATAACTGTGGAAGGTGGGGTTTGGTACTTTGCCTTACTTTTTAATATTGCATTGCCACAATAACAGACCCAACATTGGACCTTTTAATCCCTTGCATTTCAGTGCATGGCTACTTTTGATAATTTTGTTGCCTAATTTTGACATTTTTCTTTCATTAATTTTATCACTGAGTACAGTATTTGGGGTTTTGCAGCTTTTTTCCTTCTGTATATTTTCCTCTTGTACCAATCTTTACGGGGAAATAAAGGATAATTGTGAAAATTGTATATGAACATAATGTCACTTAATCTGGGCTATTGGAGTGCTGTATTAAGACTGTTTGCTCATAAACATGATACTCTTTGGTAGAAACACAAGTGGCAATGATATGAAATCTCCTCCATGATGGATTATTTGGGTTTTAAATGAGTCCTAGAATCAATGTATTGAGTGATAATTTGCTGCAGAAGAAGTGCTAATCCTATCACCGTTCAGTGAAATTATGCATGACACATTTGGGTTACTTTTTCATTTGTTATAAATGGAAAGAGCAACTTTGGTGTAATTTATTGTCCTCTGAATGAAGAGAGAATAGATTCATTTTAATCACTTCAATCTATTTTAACATGTGGTAAATGTTTCCTGTGGTGTGCACCAGATTTTTATAAATGAGAACCCAGTCCTTAAAGGCGCTTTTTAAGTTGTGTTACACACAATTAGACTCTAGACATATGAATAGATATGATTTGGAGATGCCGGTGTTGGACTGGGGTGTACAAAGTTAAAAATCACACAACAACCGGTTTAATTGGAAGCACACTAGCTTTCGGAGCGACGGTCCTTCATCAGGTGATAGTGGAGGGCTCGATCGTAACACAGAATTTATAACAAAAATTTACAGTGTGATGTAACTGAAATTATACATTGAAAAATTGATTCTGTTAAGCCTTTCAATCTGTTAGAATACCGTGATAGTTTCACTTCTTTCATGTATAAATCACAAAAGTTTTTTTAAAGTTGCATTCTCGCGTTGGCTATTAATAATGGTGATAGCTAGACAATATGTTGAAGGTGTTGGCCCCCTGTGTTCTCTTCTATGCCATGATGTTTAGATTGATTCTAATCTAAAAAGTGAGATAACAGAGTTCTACATGAATAGTGTGGGAGTGTGTGTGTCTATAAGGGTGTGTGGGTGTCTGTGTGCGCGTCTGTGTATACCTGTGTGTGTGTGTGTGTGTGTGTGTGTAGGAATATCTGTGTGTGTGTGTGTGTGTGTGTAGTACAATGGTGATCACCTGTAATGTGACATGAACCCAAGGTCCCGGTCAACCGGGAGGAGATATTACTTCACTTCTTAATTTTAAATGAGTGTCCCTTAGTGTGAGACTAAGACTATGTATACATTTCTCACCATCTACCCTTTCAGATTTTTGTTCTTTTCAATAGAATCGCCACTCATTCTTCTCAACACTCATGAATAGAGGCTTGACTGCCTCTAATACCAGGAACCAGAACCATATTCCAGGTGAAGCTCCATCAACACTCTGTATAGTTGCAACATGACTTCCCTATTTTTAAACTCCAACCTCCTCACAATAAAGGCAAAAATTCCATTTTCCTCATGAATTACTTCCTCCACCTGCATGTGTATTAACCAATCCTCAAATCATATTAATGCATTACACCAGTACCATGAGATGCCATGTTGTACAATAATTTTTTTGATGTGGCATCTCAAACAAATGCTTTCTGGAAATCTGAATGCCCTACATATCCTATTTCACCTTTATCAACTTTGTTGTTGTATCCTAAAATCAAATTTATCAGAAATGATTTCTCCTTCATAAAATCACATTGACTCTGATTTGTATGTATTGAACTTTTATAAATGCCCTGCTACTTCTTCCTTCCAAATGCGCTCCAGAATTTTCCTAATGATATAGTAGGCTAACTGGACCACTGCTTCCTGCTTTCTGTCTCCCACCTTTCTCGAATGGTGCCATCACATTAGCAGATTTCCAACCCTTTGGAGCTGTCTCAGAATCCACTGAGTTCTCGGATATTTTGTCCAATGCCTCCATTATCTCTGCAGCCACTTCCTTTATTGCCTCTGGTTTTGGTGAATTGTCTGCCTTCAGACCCATTACTTTAAATACTTTGTCCTTCATGAAAAAGGCTATTACAAGACCTTTCCTTCCATTAGCACACTGCTTATTTGCTATTGTGGGATGTTTACAATGAGCCCACCATGAAGACTGATGCGAAATATTGATTTAAGTTATTTGCCAGTTCCCAGTTCCTTGTTATCAATTTCCCAGTCACATCCTCCTCTTCATAAAGCTACTGTCTTATGTTTTACATACCCTTAGAAACTCTTGCTGTTTATCTTTGTTTCTTGCCAATATAGTTATATACTCATCAATTTTGTCCCTTTTTGTGAGCATGTTATGAGCTTTTTAATCCTTTGTTACTGTTCATGTTTCGTCTTTCTCATCGATTCACTGATTAATTTTTGCTCAGCATTAGAAAGTATCTACTTGCGTATCTGCCGCATCAAATCCACTGACTTTCCCCTTTTATTTATCCAGCTGACATTAGGTGCCTTTCTTCATATCCTGCAATTGTCCTTCTTTCAGTTCAGGACACTGATTTCAGATCCATGTGGCTCCCCCTGTTGTAATTGCTATTCAATGTGATACTGATCAGTGTTCACTCCAATTTTCTTCCTGGCTGTGTGAGTCTCCAAGGCCCATATGTGGTAGTTACTTCCAGAACTGGAAGTCGATGCCATGATCAGTGTGCTGAAGCCAATCTCTTTACGTTGAACATTGGAGAGGCTGTGCATGTGTGCACCGTCACAGTTTAGAGGAAACGTTGATGCTGATTTGCTGCGCACTTCTCCCAGTCTCTAAAATCTTGAAAGGTCTTCACAAGGTGATATGGAATGGATGTTTGCTTTTGTGAATGAGTCTGAAGAAGAAAGCACTGTCTTAAACTCAGGTGCCACACTTTTTCAGACTGAAATGAGGATAATTTATTTTTGACTCCGAGTTGTGAGACTGGAAGCCTCAAGAGTCAGCGGAGGTGGGGTTACCCTTCCAAGGCAGAGCTAGATTGATCCTTGTTAGGCTCAGGAATCAAGGTCATCCAACTCAATAGCAATGTAGAAATCAAAACACAAACATGTCAGCCATGATACTGAATGGTGGAGCAGGCTCAAAGGGATGAATGTCCTACTCCTGCACCTATTTTGTAGGTTTGTATATTCAATGTCCCCTATTGAAATAAACAGAAAAGGTTGGCATTAATGATACCCTGTGTAAACACTGGAAAACAGTTAACATTTTGATTCTGATATGACTCTTCTTTGGTGCTGAAGAGAGATGGAATTATGATGGGTTTTATGTTGTTGAATAGTGGGGCGCATGGAAAAAAAAGGGAAGGTCAGGAATTTCAGTATCTACCGTGCTTTGCTTTTATATTGTTTTCTTTGATTTGAATATTAAGATAATCTTATCATCAACAAGGAAACACTGTTTTAGCCTTATTGTGGTTTTTATATTTTGTTTAATTTTCTGCTGTCAAGAAACTGGTTGACAAATTTCTATTTTAATTGTGTTTGAAATTTTCTGAAGCTAGAGGATATTTTTGTCAGTCGCCATATCTGAGTGTGTCTGTTAGATAAACCGTTTTAGTATGTAAATAGTAATCTACTTTACTTTGAATAGCTGAATATAAGTATGCTAAATATTCATTGATCAGTATCACAAGACAAATTTCAGAATCTAGATGTGGTATTGTTTGATATGAACCATTCATAATCAACACATTTTTAATTAACTTGGTAATTAGTTAGTCAACAGATTCCCTGTTCCGTGCTTCATAAATTCCATCTGTGTTGCTGATGTAAATCAGTACTTAATTGGTAAAGGCACTTTTCTTCTTGGCAATGAAAATTGACTCTGATGTATAGAGGGTTATAACTGTACAAAATCTAATTTTAGTACTTGAGTTATCAAGTTCTTGCATAGAAATTTTATTAACACAGTGCATTAGCTACGTTGCACTTGGGTTTTCAAGCATAATAATATCAAATTCATCGAGGCATTTAAGTATGTCCTAAAAAGTACAAGCTGTGCACTAATGAATTTGAGCTGGGTGTGTACAGATGGATTTTGAAACATTTTAAAAGTAGAATGTTGAAAATGCTTGACAAGTCAGGCACCACCTGTGGAAAGAAAGTGGAGTGACTGTTTCAGGTTGGAGTCCTTTTTGTCAGAACTCTGGCGACAGACCTGAAACATTTACTCTGCTTCTCTTTCCACCAATGCTGTCTGTCCCAACTATATTTCTAGTATTTTAGATTCCCAGCACCTGCATTATTGTGCTTTTGCTTTTAAAGCATGATTTCATGTTTTTATGGTGAATTCACAAGTTTGAGAGCAAAGGTGAAAAAACTGTAGGACAGCCAAGTAACGCATCAGGCTGAGGCTACCAAGAAGGACTGCCCTTCTCAACCTTTTCCCCCACCTGAGCTGTGGTGACCCTCAGGCTAAATCACCATCAATCGTCTCTTTCTAATGAGAGAGAACAGCCTCATGGTCTGGGAGGACTGTAGCAATTTTACTTTTAGTCTTCGTGTGTTAGTGCATTGCATGTGTAAATGGAGGGGGAAATAACACAAATCTAAACCATTTTAACTAAAGCTCAAAGTCACATGACACCAGGTTATAGTCCGACAGGTTTATTTGAAATCTCAAGTTTACGGAGTGCTGGTCCTTTGTCAGGGGAAATTAAACTTAGAGGGAAGGATGAACTTTCTCACAGGGCGATCAGTAGAATCCATTCTGTTCTTGAGATGCATAACTCCTAAAGATGAATGTAAGAAGCCAATACAGGTGATAGATAGCAGTGATTAAGTCAACACTGTGAAGTGAGGCACCTCACAGGCACCAGCAGTGCCCAATTATTTTAAAACATGCTTAATCTGTAAAGCAATAATGTAAAGCTAAACATTTTCCACAAGATGTGTAGAAGTAGGACAAGTTACAGTGCAGCAAAAATGTCAAATAGCTACTTACACAAAGACGTTAATGAGGTAAAACAGACTACAATAGGAGAAAAGGGAAAGGTATTCCTAAGGCAAATAATGATTCAAACCAAGCTTTGTGATATGAAGTGGAAATTTCACTAATTATTAGCTTTATACAGTGGTGAGTGCTATCAGATCACGTACCACTGCTGAAGAAACTACTATTTACAGCTTACAACAGTGCAATTACATGGCCCAGGAAATAGAGCTCTCAAGATTGAAAATACGCTACAAGCAACTCTGCAACATAGCGGGTATCAGATAGTACAGGATCTACACAGACTTCACAATCCAAAATTCTCACTCTTGAACAAGAATGCAAATGTTACCCTCAATCTTCTTTGAAAGAAGATGTACACTCCTACAATGCTTGCAGGATTGAGGAAGCTTAATATTGAACACAGCATCAAGCTAAAGAAAGATGCTAAGCTATATAAGCATGATTAGTTTATCCAAACTTGGGTCTAAAAGTAGGGTTTTCACTGAACTTGATGCCAACAGTGAGTTTTGGCAATATTGACTATTTGACTATATTTACAACTCTGTTTGGAAGATTGTACTTTCCATTCAAGATTATCTTGGACCCAAAGATAGTCCAACAGATTAATGTGCATGATTCTACAAGGGTTACAAGGTACCATATGCCACCTGGATGATGTAGTAATGCACAGTGAGATTGTGAGGGACATAACCAGTGGTTGTATGAAGTTTTACAACACCTATAGGCTGAAGGGCTCACTTTTCAACAACCAGTATGAATTTTCCAAGGGACTTTATTCACGTCTTGGAACACTGTCAACAGCAGCAGAATAATGGCAGACTGACAGAAAACAAAGGCTGGTGAGGAGTTTCTCTCTAATTAATTCATGACGAGCAAAGACTTTTTGGAATCTTAAGCCAGTTAGTTGCCAAAGGGATACAAATTTCATTATGAATGAGCACTTCAAACAACTTCTCAAGAAGTTGCACGGATATAGTTGGAACCTGCATCAGGAGGATGCTTTCCAAAAATCAAGGGTGTGTTAGCATCTATGGATATCTTGGCCCACTGCAATCCATCCTTTCCAAACATCATGGCTATTAATTCTTCAGCTACAGGTCCGTGGGCAGTGTTGACTTTCAGGAGCAACCAGATAGGTGTTGGAAAACGGAATGCTAGCTACAAATGCATTGTCTAATGCAGTTAGAGAAGACAGCCCCCACAGTTACTTGGGCTTGTGAGAGATTTTACATTTACACCCTACTCTCACCAAGTTGACTGACAGATGTGAAAAGAATCACACAACACTTGCAAGATTTTCTTTTTATTTAGTTTTAAAAGCAAAATATAAAATCTGGTGGTAGGAATGATGTTAAAAACCAGGTTTGAATATTAACAATTACATAGGTTAGTCTTGTGTTGTTGCTTCCTAGCAAGAAGCTTAATACCCCTCTGCTTTGCTGATGAAAGCCATTTGCAGTTGGTATGCAAATTGTCATTATTCTGCCTTTTTCGTCCCAATTATTATACTGAAGACAATGTCGAAATCTCGATAAACTGACACTTAGATTTGAACCCAGCTTGGCTGGGGAATATCTTGGATTCAGGTTAAAGAGAAATAATGGGCAGAATCTTGTTGTGTCCTTGGAGACAGTTGCCCCCCTCTGGAGAGCTGGCGAGAGACCACTATTGCCTGTTCCTTTTTGAGAAAGACCACCGGTGCGCAGGCCAGGCATGCAGGGGCGTTTTAATTGAGCTGTCCACATTACCAACACAAGTGAGCCATGGGGGGCATAAGTTTCCTCTGCAGTGGAACTGCCAGTCAGTCTGAAGTGGGCAGTTTTTATGCAGCAGTACTGAAGGAAAAATGCCCAATTTAAGGTCCTTAGCAGCAGACAGGGAGGCAGACCAGAGGACCCTCTTGCCTAGAACTTAAGGAGGGCTCTTGTGTTGCACTAGTGGTGTCCCTCCTTCAATCAAAGGCACAGTGAAGGGATTGGGAAGGTACGGGGGTGTAGGCAACAGTCTGCTGAAAGCCATCACCGCTGCCATTTCTACCAAGGCCCTGCTGCCCATCTACCTTGGACATGCCCCACCCAGGTTACCCAGAGATGGGCGGCAACTCCTTGGCAGAAATGGTAGCAGTGATGGCTTTCAACAGACCCCTACGCCTTACCCAAGCCCCTGCACCAAGTGCCTTTGAGGGGAATTTTCCCCCCACCTTGAAGTCACAGTTGTCCCCCAGTTCTGTGGTCAGGCCAATGACAGTGGCAATTTAAGGCCCTTAGCAGCAGGCAGAATGTAGGATCCTCTTGCCTAGAACTTAAGGAGGGCTCTTGTGTTGCACTGGTAGTGTCCCTACCTCTAGGCCAGAGGTCCTGGGTTCAAGGCCTACCTCATCTAGAGGTGTGCCTGCACATTTTGGTGAAAACATTGCCTTGAACTTAATTCTGGGGAAGCAGGAGGTTGATGGGTTTCTGTTGTGCCAACACCTTGCCTATTTTAATGCTCTCTTTGCTTCCAAGATTGCCACTTGACAGAACAGAAGATTCCATCTCATGTCTTTGTTTTTATATAATAGCAATCCTATGTTGTAGTGGTAAGTTTTATATAACAGTCAAATGCTAGAGCATAGACAAAGATTACGTGAGAAGTGATTATGAATAACCATCCTACTAGAGCAGTCTGGTCAATAATACTTGAACTAGAATGGAGTTGTTGCAGAAGCACCTTTTTATTTCAAAGAAAAAAATTTGGATGAAAGTATTAGGCATCTGCTCAGTCAAGCTCTTTTAAGCCCTGCTGCGATAATAACACTGTCACTATACTTGGGTTATTTATAATGCTTTGAGACTAAAATAATCCAAATTAGATCGCTCGTCTTACCATGGCTGATTGGATGAGAGCTGGTAAAACCCACAATAAGTGTGCAGCTGCTGTCAGTTACAAACCTTGTTTAAAACCACATGTAACACACTGTACATTTCAATGAAGGTGTGATCTGAGCGACTGACTCCAGGTGATTTCTATTTTTGGATAAATGGCAAGCTACATGAAAACCAAATAAATTCTTTGGAATTTCAAGTATAGTTTTTGCAAAGGCAAGGCTTCTGTTTTCACTTTTTACTTGTTTGCTTTTAGTAGTCAGCTTGATTTTCACATCCTTGCATTTTTGTCATTGGTGTTGTTGGTTTCTCCTCCGTCACACTTCCTGCCTTTCCTTTTCGATTGGCTTGTAACAGATTCTGTCCCAGTGCACTTACCAGTCCATTTACTGTCCCAAGTCTTGAGCATCCATCATCTGCTCCTGAGCTGTCAACCCTTTTATCTCCTATTCAGACCTCTAGTTTGCTCTGTCTTCTTGTACTTGATGTTTTTCTGTTTAAATTGTGTGCTTTGTCTTTACATTTAACCTTTTAAAAACTTGTTTTTTTTCCCCTCTGGACTGCTGTAGCAGATGGTCATGCTGGCATCAATTCTGTCTGACTTATTCCTTTGCATGACCTGATCTTGATATTTATTTTTTCTGTCCTTGCCTTATTTTCCCATGTTTGCCTGATTATAGGGAGTTGAATTTGAATTCACCAAGTCTTCCCTTATATTCTTGTAATTTTGCAATACAGGAGTGTGCTGGTCTACTCAGCCTTTTTTGATTTCTCCAAACTGCTACAACAATTTGTCAGCAGTGTACCTGAGAATTGTTAGCATGTCAAGGTGAATGTTGTGGACATCTCTTTATTTTTGGGTGCCTTTTCCTTTTGGGTGCCTTTTCCTTTTGCTTGGAGGCATTGACTCTGTTTGAGATTTGGTTCAATGGGGGCCTATTGTCTATGAAATGCCAGGGTTCAGGCATAAAGAATGTATAATTTGAGGGCAGGCTATTTGCACAAGTTTTCACAGCTGAGGTTATTTCTGTTCATTGTCAATGTTTGATCTTGTGTTTTGTAACCAAGGTTTGATACCAATAAAATTTTGTATACCTTCTGCTGCCATCCCAGAATCCAAACTGTAGGCTTGGAATCTGCATGACTTTAGTATTAATGGAGTGCAGTTTATAAGATGCACTTCAGAAACTCACCAAAGCTCCTTAGCACCATGGCAACCCATGACCGGTACCATCTAGAAGGACAAGGGCAGCAAGTACATGGGAACACCATCACTTGCAAGTTCCCCTCCAAGCCACTGACTAACCTGACCTGGAAACATATCACAGAATTCCTTTCCTTAAAGCATTGTGAGTCTACCTACACCAAATAGAAGTTCAAGAAGGCAGATCACTGAAACTTTCTCAAGTAACTAGGGCTGGGCAAGAAATGCTGGCCCAGCCAGCAATGCCTGCATCCTTTGAATGAATAACAGAAAAGTACTCACTATCCACCAGGTCACTTGGAAGCTGTTTACTCCGACTTTAAATTTGTAATTATTGACTTGAGCTTTTCCACAATCTTTCTAAATTAACAGGAGTGCCGCAATGGAATTTAATTACATAAGCATTTCAGATCCTTATGGAGAAAGCTAATCTTTGAGAAAACATCTCTTTGTTCATTTTCAGGCAGTGATCAGCTGAAAAATGATACAACCAAATTCAAGCTGGAACAGTAGCATTCTCATTCATTGGATAGATTATTGAATTGTTATTTAATTGTTTGTGGGATCTTGCTGTGTGCTTGTTGGTTGCTGTGTGCTTGTTAAATTGTTTTTCAAGGCTGTCAGTTATGAGAATTTATCTTCGCTTGGATTCTTTTCAATCATTAGGATGGGGAAAGAGAAAGGATGTGGCACTTCTCAACACTTTCCTGAATTACAGCATCCACCAGCTGATGAACGAGTCATTTTAAAATGGTGCTTTGGACAATACTACCTTCTAATCCACCCTGCCCATGAGGGTATACTGAGGGACGTTAATTTCATGCATGTGTTAATTGTATTTAATTGGTCAGCATTGTGTTCCCATGGGATGCTCAATATGCTGTGTATCTCTGTAAGCGAGTTTGCAAATGAGCAAAGAGTTGGTCTCCTGATTATTTCATTGGAGGATGTTCAGAAAAGGTTCACTAGGATGATCCCCGATATGGATGGATTATCTTATGAGCAAAAGATTGGGACTGTACTCATTGGAGTTTAGAAGAATGAGAAGTGATCTCATTGAGACACATAGGATTGTTAAGGTACTTGACAGGGTAAGTGCTGAGAGAATGTCTTCCCTTATGGGAGAGACCAGGACCAGAGGGCATAATCTCAGAATAAAGGTGCCAATTTAAGTCTGAGATGAGGAGGAATTTCTTCTGAGAGTTGAAAGTCCTTACCACAGAGAGCTGTGGGGGCAGAGTCCTTGTGTATATTCCAGGCTGAGATAGATTATTGACCAGAAGGGGAATCTAGGATTACAGGGAATGGGCAGGAAAGTGGAAGTGAGGAATGTCAGGTCAGCCATGATCTTTTTGAATGGCAAGGAGGGGCTGACTGTCCTGCGTCAGTTCCTATTTCTTATAGTGTTATATCCTTCTTCACCTCGCTGTTCGAGTTTTGGCAGAAGATTATGCAAGTGTTATGAATGAATAAACAACCCAACCAAAATGAACTGCCATTGTGTACAGTACTCCCAGTCAGGGCAGAGTTTGTTTTCACTTTGTGTTGATAGGAAATGCAGCTGTTGTATTTTGTAGCGTACAGCCTGAAACCCATGCGCTCCATTTGCATGATTATTTTTTGCGCTAGTCTTAGGAATGGAACCTATTAAACAATTGCTGGCATGTGGGGAGCGTAGAAATGTGTTTCTGCAGCTGCAACAATTAGCATATGCCTTTCTAAATTACATCATGTGATGTCATTTCCTCCCCTGCCGCTTCAGAATTCTGGTGTTTTTGATGTCTCTGCATGGTCGAGATTAATGAGAATGAGATGTTGAAGCTAAATAGAGTAACCTTTAGAGAGATGACATTTATAGTAACACCACCACCACTAGAATATGAAGCAATTGCATCTTGATGTCGCTACTGTGTTTGAAGGTGAATCTCTCTTAAAGAACTGCAGTATTTCTGTAAATTACTGTTATTTCATTTTGTAGAACTTAGTGTGCACTCTGTGACCTCTAACTCACCGTATCTTTGTAAACTGTGTCCAGATCTGTCTGGTGTTTTCTGGTGACCAAAGTCAAGGTCAACCTCCACTTGATGATTGGAGAAATATTCTTAAATTAATTTTTCTTGTACCCTAGCAAGCCACGCAATACAATTTGAAATATTATAATGCACCAAGCATAAGGTTTAGTGACACACAGTGTTACCATTTCATGGTGGCTCAGTGGTTAGCACTGCTGCCTTGTAGCAATAGGGACCCGGGTTCGATTCCAGCCTCAGGAAACTGTCAGCATGGAGTTTGCACATTCTCCCCCATGTCTGTGTGGGTTTCCTCCGGATGATCCGGTTTCCTCCCATAGTCCAAAGATGTGCAGGTCAGGTGAATTGGCCATGCTAAATTGCCAATAGTGATAGGTGCATTAGTAGGGAATAGGTCTGGTGGGCTACTCTTCGAAGGTCGGTGTGGACTTGTTGGGCTGAAGGGCCTGTTTCCGCACTGTAGGGAATCTAATCTAATCTAAAATTTAATTAACCATCACAAACATTTCTTTTAACTTCTACTGAATCTAATGTCTTTTCCCAATTGACAGAACAACATGAGCCTCTGGCTGAAACCTTCCCAAAGGCCTCACTGTGAAGCAGTCAGTGTGTACTTATCTGGCAATATTTTTTGAGTGACGCAAGAAAAAAATTATCTTTTTTTTTCTCTCGTGCAGCAGAAGGTTGCACACTTTTAAACTGGGCAGATGAATGTTCGAGGTTTGAAAATCTAATGAAAGGCCCCCCACCTTCCCAGGGTCCAAGACCCTGCAGTGTTAAGGTTTACCATGTAATGGTCAGTCCAGAAATGACTGGAAAAAGAATGGCATTTCAAAGTTTGTTATTGAAGAATGAAATTATTTCTTGTGTTTCTGAGCTGCAAGGTGCATGTTCTAATATAGCCCCAGGGATCTTTAATCTCAATGAGAGGATTTTGTGTTTTAAATTTTCCTTTAGGTTGTTTTCAATAATTGCCTCATATTTCAGGATAGTGACCTTTTGTTTTCTAAAAAGTCGTGAATAATTCTCTTGATTTACACAAATTGCTTTTTAAAATATGTATTTTGTAGTCTTTCAAAGTTATAATTGTTTAGCACCGAAAAGGACTATTGAAACGTCAACTCACAGACAATAACTTGTTAACATCATATAGGAAAAGTCAATAAGAAAAATCAATAAAGACAGACATTTGCTATACATTGGGACATTCAACGAGCAGATTTTTTTTTCTTATCTGAAAGAAGAACTCTCTTTGCCTGAAAATGAACAATGTGCAACGAGAAAGAAAGTAAATAAAACATATATAATTTTTAAGCAAAAAGATATTTAAATAAAAGCAAATGCTGGAGAAAGTCAGCAGGTCTAGCAGCATCTCCGGAGGGAAAGAAATAAAGTTAATGTTTTGTGCCCAGTATGGCAGTGATATTGGATTTTTTTTTTCTCTCTGTTCCAACCAGGATATTGTTGTATGGTTGTGCTCACACAGTATACTGCTGCTCAAGATAAAGGTTGCAGCTCCCAAGCACTCTTTTATATTAATTGTAGGAAACTACAAGTTCTGCTTGGTCTAGCGTGGCTGGAGAAACCCACTTCCTGATCGCACTAAAAAATCTTCTTCTATTTACCAATTTATGGTCTATTGCATTTAAGCATTAGTTGCAGGTTTTATTGATATAATTCACATTGAAACAAAGACTTTGAGGAGGATCAGATGTCCGGCCTCACTCCTTTGATAGCCTGAATTGTTCTGCCCAGAAATCCACATGACAGTGCGAATATCCCTGTTGCCAACTTGTCTGGACAAGGTATGGAGAAGGATGGTGCCCATGGACCATGGAGGGTTGCGGTGGTGACGATGGAACTGGATGACATGCTGGAGAAAAAGGCAGTGAGCTGCTGCTGCCTTGCAACCATACAGCCTTTCATATCATATCATCTAGTATTGGAAGGAAGAAGTGGAGAGTTGGAAGCTGCACAGAAATTAGGAGATGCAAACATGTGGAATTGTAAGTGCTGTTCATTAGGGAGATTCTGAACTCGCTATGCTGACTGTGTCCATTATACAATGAGGCCCTTTATGGGCATTCTCTCAAACCTATATGCAACATCAATCAATAAAGTACGTTTAAAAAAAAACCAGGAGACTTTGATGTCTTCAGTTTAAATTAAAATACAGAACCACACTATTAAATATCTCTTGAATTAGTCACATGCAAATTGGAAGATTAACTGCATAGTGACAGGGTGGGAAAGGCAGGGGTTTTGCTCATGATCACTGGCATCCATTAATATAAGTGGTACCATTGGGATGGGTTCCACTTATCCAGCTTGGGACCAATCACCCAGTGAATTAAATAACTGGGCAGGAGAGAAGATTTTGTATGAATGATGTTGGACTGGGAGAATTGAGGAAAGCTTAAATTCTAAATCAGTAAGAGAAATGTTGATACTGTAGAACTGCAGTTTGGATAACGCTAGATAATAAAAGTAATGTTTGTGATCGAATTTAATAATGTGTTCTAAAGTGTTATAGATTAGAGTGTACTGGAAAAGCACAGCAGTTCAGGCAGCATCCGAGGAGCAGTAAAATCGACGTTTCGGGCAAAAGCGCTTCATCAGGAATACAGACAGAGAGCCTGAAGGGTGGACAGATAAGTGAGAGGAGGGTGGGGGTGAGGAGAAAGTAGCATAGAGTACACTAGGGGAGTGGGGGAGGGGATGAAGGTGATAAGTTCGGGGGGAGGGTGAAGGGCGTTATTCCTCCAGGCGTCTGGTGGTGAGGGAGCGGCGGTGAAGGAGGCCCAGGACCTCAATGTCCTCGGCAGAGTGGGAGGGGGAGTTGAAATGTTGGGCCACAGGGCAGTGTGGTTGATTGGTGCAGGTGTCCCAGAGATGTTCCCTAAAGTGCTCTGCTAGGAGGAGACCAGTCTCCCCAATGTAGAGGAGACCGCATCGGGAGCAACGGATACAATAAATGATATTGGTGGATGTGCAGGTAAAACTTTGATGGATGTGGAAGGCTCCTTTAGGGCCTTGGATGGAGGTGAGGGAGGAGGTGCGGGCGCAGGTTTTGCAATTCCTGCAGTGGCAGGGGAAGGTGCCACGATGGGAGGGTGGGTTGTATAGTTAAGTCTAAAATCAGGTTCTTAAATCTGAACAATTTGAATGACATGGCTATGAGAAGTATGTTTGGGGGGAAATATGATAAGACATGACAAACATTTTAAAAATAATTTACAGCATAGAAGCATAAGTGTGGAAGAAGGCCATTCAGCCCATGAGAGAGTAGATGTTGGCCATCAAGAGGCAGAGACGAGACAAATTTGTAATGAATAAGGAAACAGAAAAAACATTGGATGTCTTATTTATGACTTCATGGTACAAGAGATTTTGGAATCAGTGAGGAACTAAGGTTCTAGCAAGAATGAGAAACTTGGAGACGTTAGTACGAAATACTATTGAAAATGTAAGAGCTAAATATCAGCAATGCTGGAGGCTGTTGGCCTAACCCGAGACTTTTAGAAGAGATACTTAAGAGATGGTAGAAGTATAGGCTTTGATGCTTTGAGATTCCTTGGATTTTAGAAGTGTTTCCATGGATTGGAAATGAAAAGCTCACTGTATGGGGAAGGAAAGACTTGGGCTGAGATTGTGCTGTATGTTCTAACCTCCCCAACCAGGGCACAACCTCTCATTCTTTACCCTGTTGAGTGTCTTTTGAACAAAAGTCTAAATCTGACTGTGGTTGTATTGGTTAAGTGTGAGTTACGTTGAGTCTTTGGGAGGATTTTTGCTGTGAGGCTTCGCGGGTTTTCTCACTGCATATTCCCAATCTCACCTTGTTAACCATCTACCCCATCCAATAGTATCCTCCTGTCCAATTCCAGCTCTGTCTTAACATTCACCTGGGACAACCTGCCACTCTCAGGATGTCACAGAGTTAGTTGTGGGCACATGCCATTTGCCCAGACCATCTTTAAAAGCCTGGTATGAATTGGACAAGCACTATCGGTCTGGAGTTGCCCTAACATGTGCCCCTGATGTGGGAGATAGAGGGAATTCAGCTCCCTGCTTTGTGGGGCAGGGATTTCAAGGTCCTGCTGGATGCTGGTCCTACTCCCCAAACTGAGTGGTGCAGGTCACTCACTAGGTCATGCCTACCTGTGGCTGCCACCTGTATTAAAGCAGGTCTTGGCCATCTGATGTACTGGCAATGTAGAAAGAAGGTCAATACCCATCATTTCCTCTTCCATACCCCAGGCTCTCTGTATCTCTGCTGTTGCACATATCTCGTACCAAAGCGCATGCTGTACCAGGCTGACTATTGCCTGCAACCTCGTTGCCCACGCGCTCTCACCCCCACCACCCCTAACCCCTGCTTGGCCACTGTGCTGCCTACTCATAGAATCATAGAGATGTACAGCATGGAAACAGATCCTTTGGTCCAACCCGTCCATGCCGACCAGATATCCCAACCCAATCTAGTCCCACCTGCCAGCACCCGGCCCATATCCCTCCAAACTCTTCCTATTTATATACTCATCCAGATGCCTCTTAAATGTTGCAATTGTACCAGCCTCCACCACTACCTCTGGCAGCTCATTCCATACACATACCACCCTCTGCGTGAAAAAGTTGCCC
>NC_057737.1:24018086-24033865 GCF_004010195.1 Chiloscyllium plagiosum | reverse complement strand
ATGCACAAAGCCATGCTGACTATCCCTAATCAGTCCTTGCCTTTCCAAATACATGTACATCCTGTCCTTCAGGATTCCCTCCAACAACTTGCCCACCACCGACATTAGGCTCACCAGTCTATAGTTCCTGGCTTGTCCTTATCACCTTTCTTAAATAGTGGCACATTAGCCAACCTCCAGTCTTCTGGCACCTCACCTGTGACTATCAATGATACAGATATTTCAGCAAGAGGCCCAGCAATCACTTCCCTAGCTTCCCATAGAGTTCTAGGGTACACCTGATCAGGTCCTGGGGGCTTTATCCACTTTTTTTGCGTTTCAAGATATCCAGCACTTCCTCCTCTGTAATCTGGACCTTTTAGAGGATGTCACCATCTATTTCCCTACAGTCTATATCTTCCATATCCTTTTCCACAGTAAATACTGATGCAAAATACTCATTTAGTATCTCTCCCATTTTCTGTGGCTCCACACAAAGGCTGCCTTGCTGATCTTTGAGGGGCCCTCTTCTCTCCCTAGTTACCCTTTTGTCCTTACTTGCTGCTGAGACCTCCCCAGCTTGTACAGAAACTGTGCCATCTACTTTCACTTCCAGTCTACCTGCCTCCCTCCCTTTTAGGAAAGCAGCACCCGATGGAACGAAAAGACAACCCAAATGGCAGGCTGCCCAACATTTGGCTCCTCACCCCTTTATGTGGAGAACGTCTTGACTCTGGCCAACTGAATGGCTCCCTGACCATCCCAGTTGCTGGACTGGTATTGGGGGTTGTCCCTGGATGTACTGTGCCAGCCACCCCCCATTGGGTGATGGCTATCCCACCTTGGTGTATTGAGGTCTGGTTACAATCACAATACATTTCCTTCCTTTGTGTCTGTGCTACTTGCTATGTCGAAGTAATGTGAGCCTGGTAGCTCTGGCAGAGGGAGCAAAGCAAGGCAATGCAAGACAGTGTTGTTGTGAGCATCCGGTTAGGCTCAGAGTGAGTGAGCACTAATACAGCGAGTGATGAACCCAGAAATGCAGCTGCTCCGATCCATGAGGAGGCTGTTCTGCCCCCCCCCCCCGAGTACACTGTGTACTTGCTGCAGCATTCCATTTACAGTTATTGGTGCTGCCCGAGAAACAGCATTCAAGTGCAGAACCATCCTACAAGTGGATCAGAGATCTATCGTGAGGGCCCTTAAAGGCTGGCACATGTCAGATACCAGTGTCCAGGGAAGAAGAGTGTAAGTGGCTGATGCCCATTGTGTGTTGGTGCCCAGTATCCGACATGAAGGCCCTTCTGAGCAAGTGGTGAGCTGAAGTCACCAGCTATTCTCGCTGATGTCCCCAACTAGATTTCTTGATGTCTAATTTATTTGGTGTCTTTGCTTAGATAGGAAGTTGAATATTAATGAATTCCATTAACAAGACAGTTAACAAACAATAATCTTTCTTCATTGCAAATTGCTGCTGACTAGCTGGAAACCTGTGAGCCTGCTTGATAATACCTGATGAAGGACCTCCGAAAGCTAGTGTGCTTCCAATTAAACCTGCTGGACCATAACCTGGTGTTGTGTGATTTTTAGCATTAATGAGATTCTTCTGAGAGGCCTTGCTGGACTTCTGATTCTACACAAGTCGCGCCATAGACCACTTTGTTCAGTCTCTTCTAAAACAACCCATTGTATGCTTCAGTAAGACCATCTCACCTTCTACGCCAGGACACAGCTCCAATTTCCTCAGGTTCTCCTCAGAACATAACCCACTCATTCCAGAAACACAATCTATTAAATCTTCACTGTACTATCCCCAGTACAAGTACACCCTTCCTTTTAAATATAAAAAGAAAAAAATGTGCACAGCACTTCAAGTGCGGTCACGCAAAGCCGCGTACAATTAGAACAAGTTTTTTTATTCTTGTGTTCACCACTGTGAATTCAACATATTTTTCCAGCACTATCTTATTGATATGCTATTTTCAAATTAAACAGTGAGAGCTGTTCCTTTAATGATCAGGTAAAAAGAGTGTCTTTGGGACAGTGACTGCATTGTAGCCCAGGGACCGCAGCATGTTAGAAAGTAGAGAAACGGAAAGAATGAGGTTTTGTTTTAATTGTAAAACATGAGGAAGAGACAAGTCTTGTCAGCATTTTAAGTGAATGTAGTAGAATAATACGGAATAATGTAGAATAGTATAAAATTGATTTGATCACAATGAATTTTATTCACCATTGGGTTACCTTTGTACAGGGGCTTCTTCTGTAAGGACTGCAATGGAATTGGGAAGTTTTAACAGCAACTGGCAACTAACTGTGACATTTGAATTTAGATTTTGCACCATTTAATGACTGACCTCTTCATTCTTTGGGAAGCATGTGAAATATTTTTAAAATTCATTCATGAAACGTGGGTGTCACAGGAGGGGCTAGCATGTAGTTTCCATCGCTAATGACCCTTTTCGATCTAAGTGGCTTGCTAATGCCATTTCAGGAGGCAGTTGTTATGACTCTAAAGTCCCATGTAGGCCAGATCAGATAAAGGCGACAGATTCCGACATTGCTGGTGAAACTCAGGAGGTCTGGCAGCATTTGTGGGGAGAAAGCAGACTTAACACGTTGAGTCCAGCAACTCTTCATCAGAATTTGAGTCAAAACGTTAACCATGCTTTCTCCCCGCGGACCTGCTGAGTTTCTCCAGAAATTTCTGCTTTTCTGCTCCAGCATCCACAGTTTCTTATTTTATTTAAAACAATAGGTTTCCTTCCATAAAAGACATTAGTGAAGTAGAGGGGTTGTTATGATGATGGTTACAGATTTAAAAAAAAATTGATATCCAAATTTCACCATCTGCCATAGTGGGACTGAACCCATGATCCATGTTAGCCTTTGGTTTTGTATTGCTAGCCCAGTGACATTACCTGTACATGACTACCTCCTCCAAACTTTCAACAGTGAGTAAGTTTTATGAAATCTCCATACAGGTCGTTCAGCTATAACATGTATTTTGTTAATGCAAATTCGCTATAACATAATTGATTAATTGGGGACAAGGTTTCTAAAGCACAAACTATTAAAGCATGTATTGGTTATAATGCCTTTCTAGCTCCATTAGTTTAAATGGTGCTGCTATTAAATAAATTTCTTACAATGTGTGATTGCACGGGAATGGAACTACCACGTTATAGTTGAACTGACTGTACCTTAGCTCTAAATATGAAATAGCATTGCAAGCAATTATTGTTCTTTGGATAAGTGACAATCTTGCATAATATATTGGCTGACAGAATCATTGACACAAAGTTGCTTGATGAGTGTAGTTGTGTAAAATAAAAAGCTTTTCGGCACTATGCTGAGTCATCAACAAGTTTGAAGGAAGCAGGACTAGTTAATAAACTAAATGCAATGATTGATGAAGCTGACAAGGATAGAGATGGAGAAATAAATCAAGAAAGATGCTTAGGATAAGCAAGAACTTTTGCTGGAAGTATGTTACAATATGAATGTTGAGCGAAAATGAAGGGGCTTCTTTTATATTTCACGAAGAAAAAAGCCAAGTCATTACATTCAGCCATCATTTAATTGCTGTAGTGAGGTAATGTGGTATTTGCAGATGAGGTGTTAAATTGAGGTTCAGTCTGTTTGTTCAGATGCAGGTTGCACAGCAGTGTTGTTAGAACATCTGTGAATTTTTTTCAGCCCAATTGCTACAGCATTCTTCCTACAATCAACTCCATGAAAAAGAAAAAAAACTGTCCGTTATTTCTTTCCCCTGTAGGGTCCTTGGCAGAAATTGTCATTTGCAAAGTTAACTGTGACTACAAGGCAAAAGGAGTTTGTTGGTTCTGAAGACTTTGACACACCCCAATGATTTGGAAAAATGCTATATAAATTCAAATTTATTTCATCTATAGTGAATGTGTTGATTAGATTGTGGAAAAGCAATTTAGTATGAATACTGAAGTCAAATTTGGGAATAAAACAAGTCAAAAGCTTGTATTTATATAGCACATTGAGTGTAAAAGCTGATCCAAGATGATGCACAAAGATGCAATGAAGTTAAAGCGAATACTGAGACAAATGGGGTAGAAATTAAAATGAGTGGTCGGAAAACCAAAAGCTTTGTTAAATTGATGGGTACGAAGAGAAAATGGCAAAGTTTAAGGAAGATAATTCCAGAGTGTGCAACTTAGAGAGCCTAATCTTGCCAAACCTGTTTTATTGGGGATTGGCGTAATGAAATGTATTGAAGTACCATTTATCTGAACAGTTTGAAAAGTGCCCCTGTGATTAACCTGGACATATGAACAGTAATTCTAAAGTCATTATATTTAAATATTATTTCAGTCCGGCAGTTAGACGACACAGTTTAATGATGTATGTGAGAAATCAAACATGTTTTGCTGATTTGTCGCAGAGTTATGTTTGAACAAGATATCTTTGGGTTTATTTTACCCTGTGGAATCAGAATGAACATAATTATTGCATAAGCCATACAGTCCAGAGACTAACAACATGCTGACATTTGAAGATCCACTTAAGTCTTCTTGCATTTTCTAAAGCTACCTTTATCAGCATAAACTTCTATTCCTTTCTCTCTGAGTTTCCCTGTAATTGCAGATATGTGATTTGCCTCAACTACTCTTTGTTGTAACAATTTTCACAATTTCATCATTCTTTGGGCAAGTAATATCTTTTGAATACCCCTTTGACTTCTTGAGGGGTTATATTAATGGTATGTGGCTTTACAGTTCCACCCAAACTGAATTATTTCCCTGGTTTGTTTATGGAAAGCTTATTGATGATGCCTCAAATGTGAGACACTGACCTGGATTTCCTCCTCCTTCAGAAGTTCAGCCTGGTTGATGATAATAAGAATTAATTTTCTCAAAGCTGTACTGTGAGTCTTATGATAATTCTGTTGCCTGTTGAGGTGATCGCATTGTACATTTCCAATTCACCCTTCTAGCACCCTGCCTAAGACAGAAAGTGAAGCTAATCTGCCTGTGAGGTCCCATTATTGACATCAGTATCAAGGAGAAAGCTATTTTTCATTCCAAGAATAGATTCAATTCATATTGAAACAAAACCAAATCTACTTTTATTTACTCTGGTTTAAGTTAGATCATACTAAATGATTTATTTTCTTGCCACAGTACAACAAAGTAACAAACTGCTTAATGCATTATTTCTGAAAGGAGTATGGGAAGTGGTATTGCTTACTTGGTAAGAAACTAAAGGACGCTTTAATTTAAAACTTATAGTGAAATATTTCTGAGCAGCTGCAGTATCCATTTGTCCTATTTACTTATTCCGAATGCTGTTGGTTTCAAAGGTATGAATTTCTAATGCTAGAAGATCAGACATTTTTAGTTTGTAGCTTGTCTTGCAACAAGTAACATTGTACAGGAGAATTAGGGAAATTTGTAAACGTTTCTGTGCTCCAGCTGTTTCTAAATTTGTAAAGAAATTACAGTTTGATGCAGTGCAGCCCTTTAAGATTAATATCTTTGGAGAAATTTATAAGTTTAACTTGTCACCACAATAACTCGAAGGCATTTAATTGCATTTTGTCCAACTTTAATTTATAACACCGTGTCATTGGCATTCTATTTAAAAAAAGGCGCAAGTGAAAACCTCCCAAAGAATATTGAGGCAGAAGGGACAGCAGCAGCGATGTACTTCAGTTATGAAGATTTTGGGCACTTTAAATGATTAATCTTGTTAAGGGAAACAAAAATCAACAATGTTTGTGTTGGGGTTTTAAATCATGAGTTGGTATCAACAAAGAAAAACTTCCAGAATGGTGTAAGATTAGAAGACAAAATTTCAGGAAGAAGACACAAAATGTGGGTATAAACCAAACTTCAGACAGTAAAAATCTTTGACTATGAATGGGTAGGCTTCTAATTCTGTGACTCTGGGACTCGCAACTGTTGGGAGGAGTACATATCAAGAGATTCAATTACAAACTGCACTGGGATTTCCAGTGTGCATCGCCTCAGAATCATGGTGACTTTGGCTAATTTCGCATGTAAACTATCACCCCTGTGAGGATTGTTAGCATGACCTTTAGTTATTTAAGGGGTTGTATAACTTTTTAGGGAATGGTATGTTAGGACTGAAGCAAAGATAAGGATGTATTGTGGAAGAAACTGGGATTTTGCTATTCACTTAAAGATACTTTTTGTCATTTATATAAATGATTTGGATGCGAGCATAAGAGGTACAGTTAGTAAGTTTGCAGATGACACCAAAATTGGAGGTGTAGTGGACAGCAAAGAGGGTTACCTCAGATTACAACAGGATCTTGACTAGATGGGTCAATGGGCTGAGACGTGGCAGATGGAGTTTAATTCAGTTACATGCGAGGTGCTGCATTTTGGGAAAGCAAATCTTAGCAGAACTTATACACTTAATGGTAAGGTCCTAGGGAGTGTTGCTGAACAAAGAGACTTGGAGTGCAGGTTCATAGCTTCTTGAAAGTGGAGTTGCAGGTAGATAGGATAGTGAAGAAGGCGTTTGGTATGCTTTCCTTTATTGGTCAGAGTATTGAGTACAGGAGTTGGGAGGTCATGTTGTGGCTGTACAAGACATTGGTTAGGCCACTGTTGGAATATTACGTGCAATTCTGGTCTCCTTCCTATCGGGACGATGTTGTGAAACTTGAAAGGGTTCAGAAAAGATTTACAACGATGTTGCCAGGGTTGGAGGATTTGAGCTACAGGGAGAGGCTGAAGAGGCTGGGGCTCTTTTCCCTGGAGCATCGGAGGCCGAGGGGTGACCTTATAGAGATTTACAAAATTATGAGGGACATGGATAGGATAAATAGGCAAAGTCTTTTCCCTGGTGTCAGGGAGTCCAGAACTAGAGGGCATAGGTTTAGGGTGAGAGGGGAAAGATGTAAAAGAGACCAATGGGGCAACTTTTTCACGCAGAGGGTGGTATGTGTGTTGAATGAGCTACCAGAGGAAGTGGTGGAGGCTGGTACAATTGCAACACTTAAGAGGCATTTGGATGGGTATATGAATAGGAAGGGTTTGGAGGGATATGGGCCAGGTGCTGGCAGCTGGGACTAGATTGGGTTGGGATATCTGGTCGGCATGGACCGGTTGGACTGAAGGGTCTGTTTCCATGCTGTACATCTCTATGACTCTGACTCTATACCAATTTTGATTTTTGTTCTGCAAATGTATTGTTCTAGTATGAAATAGTATTCGTATGTTCACATTCTTGTTAAGGCAAGGGACTGTAAGACCATACGATGTAGGAGCAGAGTTAAGTCATTTAGCCCATTGAATCTGATCTGCCATTCGATTGTGGCTGATTTGTTTCTCACCCATTCTTCTGCCTTCTCCCCATAAGTCTTGATACCATCACCAATGACGAACCTATCTGTCTCAGTCTTAAATTCACTCAATGACTTTGCCCGTCACAGCTTTCTGTAGCAATGTACTTCACAGATTCACCACCCTCTTGCTGAAGAAATTTCTCCTCATCTCCGTTTGAAAAGGTCATCCTTTCACTCTGAAGCTGTGCCCTTGGATCCTCGTGTCTCCTACTATCGGAAACATCTTTTCCGCATCCAATTCACCCAGGCCTCTCAGCATTCTGAATATTTCAATGAGATCGCCCCTCATCCTTCTAAACTCCATCAAGGGAATCAAAGGTTATCAGGGCTGGATGGGAAGGTGGTATTCAAAATACAAAGCCATGATCTTTCAGAATGGTGGGACGGTCTCAAGTGGTCAAATGGCCTATTTGTGCTCTTATCTTGTATATTCATTTCTTTTCATGGGATGTGAGCATCATTGGCTGGGCCAACATTTATTGCACATCAGTAATTATCCTCCAGGAGGTGGTGGAAAGTTACCTTCTTGAACTCGCGAGGATGTAATGTCACTCATAGTTTGTTATGAAGAGAGTTCTGAGATTTTGATCAAATGACAGTGAAGTGATGGTGACTATAATTCCAAGTCTGGATGCTGTGTGTCTAAGAGAGAAACATGTGGGTGGTGTTCCCATGCATTTTGCTGCACTTTTCCTTCTTGGTGGAAGAGATCATGGCTTTGGAAGGTATTGTATTACACTGTACGTGCATTTCACTTGCTCAGTAACATAGAATTTGTAGTATGTATTCTGCCCTTGCATTTTACTATGAGAGTCAGATGTTTATCTTAAGCCACAGGTTTAATCACCATTTCCTCATTTCTTGTTGAAAAGAAAACAATGTCTGCAACTATATGTTTCGAGATTTTTATTCCCAGGCATAGCATCATGAGTCACTGGGATAGTATGCTGGAGATCAAGCCTCACTATTCCTGAAGTCAACAAAAATGTGAACAGGTTTAACCACATGATCAAAAATCCTGACTGAACCCAGGTTAAAAGCAAATACTCATCAGGATTCAGTACTTGAGTAGAAAACAGCTGTTTATCACAAACAGATTTTTAGCCAGTGGCAGAAAAGCAGCATGAATTATTGAGTAAAACTCTAAGTTAAATTTGACTGTTAAGAAATTCCCTTATGCACACAAACATAGAAAGTAACAAGACAAGAAGTACAAGTTGTGAGGGGAAAGGAACAAAAAGTCAGTGAAGGACAGTTCTGGCCTTAGTCCAGGTTAATGACATCGATGAGATGTTTTCCTTCGACCAGTTTGAGGAAGATACCAGATTGTCAAGGCACCAATTCTCAACTTTTCATTCATCTGTTGAGGATTCACCTTTTCAGGTGTCTTTCTTCCCTTCCTCTTTCTGCAAGGGAATTTGCAGAGATAATATAGCTAGCTGCTCAGGGATTTCCTTCAGTTCTCCACTCTCAAGAGCAATTGAGATTTTCTATTTCACAGGGCTGGATGTTTCTGATGTATTGTCCAAAGGCAGGCAAACTTGCCCATGAGCTAATCAAGAAGTTGTTATCATGCTGAGTACTCCTAAACAAGCATAACTATTTGTGAAACCAATCAAAAGTCTGCTACTGTACAAAACTGCATTGTATACCTACACACACACACACACACGCGCATACTCACTGAGCTAAGGTGACTACTGTTGGAGTAAGGCCAACTTGTAGGTATTACACATAGCCATTCTGATAGCTCTGCTTTTCTAAAATAAACTGCAACATCATCTTCCATAGTCCCTTGGCTTAAAGCAATATCTCTTCCCATTTTTAGGCCACAGTCCAAAAATAAAAATGATGTGTGTAAAGAGATTCTGGGCTCTGAGCTGTTCAGGAATTTTCATAATTGCTTTCATCTGAACAGGATGGAATGTTTCCTCTGTTTCTCTGAAAGTTAATCTTAATTTGGGAGGCAATTCTTTTTATTTGTTTTCCCAATAACAGTAAATAGTCTGTAATGTTCCTTTTTCCTTCAAAATATTGCCTAACAGAGAGCTACACCATGCTGATACACATCCAAAGAATTATGAATTACCAATACCTTTCAGAAAATTCTAGAAAACTATGTGACTACAGAGGGTGAAGTTGGCATTTTACAAGGGCATCAAACTATACATTGTACAACTTGTTCTTCTGAGCCCCATTGTGAGTTTCCTATAACTGAATGTCTTTTGAAGTCATCTGTTATGATTATATGCAAAGCAGTGTTATTTGGCAGTCAGCCAAGAATAGTAAGCAGATCATGGGTACGCTTAAGATAGTACATGATTTTGTGTTTCCCATCGATGGGCTCATTTTACAGAAAGCTTCAATTTGCATTGCTGTATTTGATAGGAAAATTGGATTTCCTCCATTGACATGTGCAGGAAAGTAGTAAAGCAAGTTGGTCTTGCAGGATTTTTCATTTGTTTCCTATCTCATTTCAGAATGGATACCGAGAACATTTACAGATTGGAAAGCCCTAAAATGAAAGCAAGTCAAAAGATTTTCTGACTTGATGCCTGAGATAAAGGAATTAATCCTTTGTCATGATGCACGTATGGCTGTTTGAGAAACAATAACTCTGAAGGTTATTGCCCTTCATGAATGCTAATTTTAAAATAAAAATTGCAGATTATAATTCATTGATAAAATGGATAGGATTATTTACATGCAGTATTTATTTGAAAGTGCTGCTTCAATGATTTGCAGATTTTCTCAACTAGCTGCCTTTTAGCTAGGGTACTGGGGCTGGTTCATGTCTCCGGCTTATGTCCTGCACTGCCTTTTATAGGAACAAAAAGAAAGCAGAGTTAATGTTTCGGGTCAGTTGACCCTTCTCTTCTTCCTACCCACAGATACTGCGAGACCTACTGAGTTTCTCTCGCACTTTCTATTTTTGTTTCAGATTTTCAGCATCTGCAGGTCTCTGCTTTTGTTTGTAGTCTTCGTAGGAACTGGAGTGGGACACTCTCTCATTTTCTGAGCTTGTTCATAGAATCCCTACAGTGCAGTTAGAGGTCATTTGGCCCATTGAGTCTGCACCGACCCTCCGAAGAGCAAGCCACCCAGAATCCCCATGGAACTGCATTTACCATGGCTGATTGTACTCATGATTCAAGCAAGGACATTAAGAAGATAATGTTCCAGGCTCAACCATCTTCAACTGCTTCATCAATAACCATATCTCCATCATAAGGTCAGAAGTAGGAACGTTCACTGATGTTTGCAGAATGTTCAATACAATTCATGACTCCTAAGATTGATGTAGCCTGGGTCCACTTATAACAAGACCTCATCCAGACTTGGGCTGAAAAGTGGCAAGTAATTTTTTTTTGTCAAACAAATGCCAAGCAATGACTCTCCAACAAGAAAGAATCCAGCCATCGCTCCTTGACATGAATGACATGACAATAAAGGATATTCTGTCCTGTCTGTTCTATTCTATTCTCTCCTGTTGTATGTTATCGTTACTAAATTCCCACTTTGTGTATCTTGAAAGTTGTCATTGAATGAAATTGAACTAGATGACCCATATACGTTCTGTGATTATAACAGCAAATCAGAGGGTAGGAATTCTGTGATAAGTAACTCATCTCTGTTATGGACCAGGCCAGAGCTCCTCAAAACATTTCAAGCACATAGCCAAGACACTAACATTGCTCATTGTTTTAGGCAGATACAAGGTGGATATTCCAGGAGTGATGGAGATGGTTAAACCACTCCATTTTAAACAAAACAGAATTTATTTACAGACTGCCAAATGAAACATGAACAAAAGAGAACAGAATATAGAATAACAGCCTATCTGAAAACCCAGCAGACTCTCTTGCAACTTATTGAGGCTGTACCAAATTCCTGCAACATCCCTTGGCATAAACACACCCCTTGACAAAAAGTTAAATTCAAACACAGGTTCTTAGAAGAGAGATGTGAGAGAGAGAATCAGCATGGAATCTCTTTTCACTCCAGCAGCTGTTTCTCTAGGTCCCCAGCTAAAACAAGCGAACCAAACCAGAAAGCTCCCTGAACTGGGAGAACTGGCCACTCCCCTTTCATTGTACAAGTGTTTTAAAGAACACCTACAAGCCCTGATCTCTGATTAGTCCGTATCTGTTAGCCACAATCAAAGTTCCTAATCTTACACAAGTTGAAACCACGGCCTTTTACAACTCCCTTGAAAAAAACAAAGCACAACATGGTTAGCACTGTTGCTTCACAGCACCAGGGTCCCAGGTTCGATTCTGGGCCTCTGGCAACTATCTGTATGGAGTTTGCACATTTTCCCCGTGTCTGCGTGGGTTTTCTCCGGGTGCTCCGGTTTCTTCCCACAGTCCAAAAATGTGCCGGTTAGGTGAATTGGCCATGCTAAGTTGCCCATGGTGCTAGGTGCATTAGTCAGAGGGAAATGGGTCTGGGTGGGTTACTCTTCGGTGGGTTGGCGTGGACTAGTTGGGCCGAAGGGCCTGTTTCCGCACTGTAGGGAACCTAATCTAATCTAATCATAATCTTGTTAAAGGAACAGCATCATCACACCTCCTGACTCCTTTAAAGCCTGTTTACCACCTTCAAGGTGCAAGTCAGGTTTGTGAAAGAATACTTCAATTTGTCTGGATAAATATGGTTCCGACAATACCATATGGATTGCAGTGGCTCATGAAGGTGGCTCCATGTCACCATCCCAAGGGCAATTAGGTATGGGCAGCACATGCTATCCTAGTCAATGATGCTCCAACCTGTTAATGAATATTAAACAGAATAAGATTACACCCTCTTGTAGTGGATTTTTCCAATAGAGTAACTGATAATAATTGCCTTTTATTCACCTGTAACAGCAAAGTATTGCAGATGGAAATCTGAAACAAGCACAAAGAATGCTGGAGAAACTCAGCAGGTATGGCAGCATGTGGAGAGACAGAGATAAAATTTTGATGCCAGAATGACTGGAGAAATACAAGATATTATATTTTGGTGCAACAAACAGGGTAGGGCTTATGCAATTAATGGTACGGCTTTGGGGAATGATGTAGAACAGAGGGACTAGAGGTTCAGGCACATAATTCTTTGAAGTCTGCGTCACGTATAAATAAGGTGATTATAGAGGTATTTAGCACACTGGCCTTTGGGTATAGGAGTTGAGAAGTCATGTTGAGGTTATACAGGACATTCTTCTGGAATACTGTGTCCAGGTCTGGTTGCCCATTTATAAGAGGGATACTGTTAAACTGGCAAAGGTACAGAGGAGATTTACCAGGACATTGCCAGGAATGGAAGGTTTGAATTATTATTCACATCAGAGAGCGGCGGGAGCTGGGCGGAAGTGAAGGCAGAGCGCAAAGCCGGTCGGGAGGGTAAATGATTGATTGATTGTTATTTGAGTGGGTGTGTTCTTGACCCCAGGTCCTACAAAGTAGGGCCTCCCTCCCTCCCTCCTCCTCTAACCTAAATTAAAAGTCCACAGACTTGCCCCAAAAAGAGGGTCCAAGGAAGTTCCTGTGGATTGAAGAGTGAGGCTTTAGCCTCAAGGAGGTTGAGTGAAGTGATTACGCCACAGTTGAAGAGGGTGAAGATATGACTGCCAAGCTGGTTCAGTGTGCTACGAGCTTGATGTGGGAGGTCAACGACTCTGGTGTGTCTGGCTCATATAAGTGTGGAAAGTGTGTGCACGTTCAGCTACTGACAGAGCATATTGCAGCACTGATGAAAGAACTCGAGGACCTTAGGCTCATCCAAGAGAATGAGATCTTTCTGGACAAGACCTTCAGCGAGGTTATTACACCAATTGTACCAGAAGAGACCACACGATGAGGAAGGCAGAGAGGAGACAGGTGCAAGAGACCCCGGGGGAAGTACCTGTCAGGAACAAGTTGAATCTTTTGGAAACAGTAGAGACAGATGACACTGCCAGTTCAAGAGGCGGCCAGGTCTATCAATCAAAAGTTGGCGTGGAGACAGAGCGGAAGAGTCGGACATCCCACAGAGCTGTGGTAACAGGGGACTCCATAGAGAGAGGAACTGACCAGAGTTTTTGTGGCAGCAGACGGGACTTAAGGATGGTGTGTTGCCTTCCTGGTGCCAGGGTTAAAGACATCACAGACAGAGTGCAGGAAATCCTCAAGGACAAAGGTGAAGAGCCAGAGGTGGTGGTACATGTCGGCACAAATGATGTCGGGAAGAAGAGGAGGAACATACTACAGAGGGACTTCGGAGAACTAGGAAGAAGGCTGAAAAGCAGGACATCCAAGGTGGTTATCTCCGATTTGCTTCCAGTTCCTCAGGCTGGTGAGGCCAGAAACAGGGAGATAATGGACTTGAACGTGTGGCTGGGGAACTGGTGCAGGAAGCAAGGATTTAAATTCTTGGATCACTGGGGTATGTTTTGTGGTAAGCATAAATTCTACAAGAGAGATGGTTTGTACCTTAATAGGTTAGGGACCAGCATTCTGGCAGGCAGGTTTGCTACTGCAACACAGCTACGTTAAAACTAAGTAGTGGGGAAGAGGGGACAAACTGGATGTTGAAGAAGGAAATTGGAGGGAAAGTTAGAACAAAGGAAGTCAAGAAAGACAACTGTATCAATGAGGCAGAAAACTGAGAAAGGGATCATGCTGTAAGGTTGAGTGAAATAGGAGTTGATGGGAAGGGTGAGGGCAGTAACAAATTAAAAATACTATACATGAATGCACGAAGCATTAGGAATAAGATTCAAGAGCTTGAGGCTCTTTTGGAAATTGGCAGATACGATATTGTGGGGATAACTGAGACGTGGCTTCAAGTGGACAGGACCTGGGAAATGAATATTCAAGGCTACACGTGCTATCGTAAGGACAGACTGACGGGCAGAGGGGGTGGAGTGGCCTAGTTGGTAAGGGATGATATTCAGTCCCTTGCGCCCCCCAGACAGTAGTCTGGATGTCGGATGTAAGTTGAATCAGGAGCTGAAATTGGCCTGTCACAAAGATGTTACTACAGTTGTTATGGGGGATTTCAACATGCAGGTAGACTGGAAGAACCAGGATGGTATTGGACCTCAAGAAAGAGACTTTGTGGAGTGCCACAGAGATGGATTCTTAGAACAGCTGGTGCTGGAGCCGACCAGGGAGAAGGCAATTCTGGATCTGGTATTGTGCAACGAACCAGAATTGGTCAGGGACCTCGAAGTGAAGGAGCCATTGGGAAGTAGTGACCATAATACAATAAGCTTCCATCTGCAATTTGAGAAGGAGAGGGTACAATCGGAAGTGACAATTTTTCAGTTGAATAAAGGGAACTATGGAGCTATGAGGGAGGAGCTGACCAAAGTTCAATGGTGCAATACCTTAGCAGGGATGACAGTGGAGGAACAATGGCAGATATTTCTGTGTATAATGCAGAAGATGCAGGATCAGTTCATTCCAAAAAGGAAGAAAGATCCTAGGAAGAGGCATGGATGGCCGTGGCTGACGAGGGAAGTTAAGAAACATATAAAGTTAAAAGAGAAAAAGTATAACATAGCAAAGATAAGTGGGAAAATGGAGGACTGGGAAGCTTTTAAAGAACAACAGAGGATAACTAAGAAGGAAATACACAGAGAAAAAATAAGGTCCGAAGGTAAACTGGCCAAAAACATAAAGGAGGATAGTAAAAGCTTTTTTAAGTATGTGCAAGGCAAAAAAATGGTTAGGACTAAAATTGGGCCCTTGAAGACAGAAAATGGGGAATATATTATGGGGAACAAAGAAATGGCAGAAGAGTTAAATTGGTACTTCAGATCTGTGCTCACTGGGGAAGACACAAGCAATCTCCCTGAGGTAACAGTGGCTGAAGGACCTGAACTTAAGGGAATTTATATTTGCCAGGAATTAGTGTTGGAGAGACTGTTAGGTCTGAAGGTTGATAAGTCACCGGGGCCTGATGGTCTACATCCCAGGGTACTGAAGAAGGTGGTGTGAGAATCGTGGATGTGTTGGTGATTATTTTCCAGAGTTCAATAGATTCGGGGTCGGTTCCTGAGGATTGGAGGGTGGCTAATGTTATACCACTTCTTAAGAAAGGAGGGAGAGAGAAATCCGGGAATTATAGACCAGTTAGTCTGACCTCAGTGGTGGGAAAGATGCTGGAGTCTATTATAAAGGATGAAATTACGACACATCTGGATAGTAGTAACAGGATAGGACAGAGTCAGCATGGATTTATGAAGGGGAAATCATGCTTAACTAATCTTCTTGAATTTTTTGAGGATGTAACTAGGAAGTTGGACGAGGGAAATCCAGTAGAGGTAGTGTACCTGGACTTTCAGAAAGCCTTTAATGAAATCCCACATAGGAGATTCGTGAGCAAAATTAGGGTGCATGGTATTGGGGGCAAAGTACTAGATTGGATTGAAAATTGGCTGGCTAATAGGAAACAAAGGGTAGTGATAAACGGCCCCATTTCG
>NC_057737.1:24006633-24017125 GCF_004010195.1 Chiloscyllium plagiosum | reverse complement strand
ATGTTTCCGCTGATGGGTGAGTGCCGAACCAGAGGACACACAGCTTAGAAATACGGGGTAGACCATTTAGGACAGAGATGAGGAGAAACTTCTTCACCCAGAGAGTGGTGACTGTGTGGAATGCTCTGCCCCAGAGGGCAGTGGAGGCCCAGTCTCTGGATTCATTTAAGAAAGAGTTGGATAGAATTCTCAAGAATTGTGGAATCAAGGGTTATGGAACAGGATACTGATTAAGGATGATCAGCCATGATCATATTGAATGGCGGTGCAGGCTCAAAGGGCAGAATGGCCTACTCCTGCACCTATTGTCTATTGTCTATAAAGGAAGGCTGGATAGACTAGGACATTTTTTCACTGGAGCGAAGGAGGTTGAGTATGGAAATTTATGGAAACCTTATGGAAATTTATAAAATAATGAGAAGTATAAATAGATTTAATGGAAGTTGTTGTTTCCTTAGGCCGGGAGATTTAAAGACTGGGGGCATATTTTTAAGGTGAGGGGAGAGAGATTTTAAAAAGCGTTTACACAGTGAGTAGTTTGCGTTGGAATGAACTTCCTGAGGAAGTGGTGGATGTGGGTACAATTACAACACTTAAAAGACATTTTGGTAGGTACATGATTAGGAAAGGTTTGGAGGGTTGTGGGCCAGGAGTAGGCAAGTGGGACTAGTTTAGTTTGGGATTATGTTCAGCATGGACGGTTGGATGGAAGGGTCTGTTTCCGTGCTGTATGATTCTGTGACTTCTTCAGAACTGGATGAAGAAGTGAAGTGCTGGAGAAGAGTCATACTGGACTTGAGATATTAACTCTCTTCTCTCTCCACAGGTGCTGTTAGACCTGCTGAGTTTCACCAGCATTCTTTGTGCTTGTTCCCCTCTTCATGAGTGCGTCTTGATGGAAAATGGCCAGCTCTGGCAGATTAAGGGGATCCCAATGGGTTTAGTAGTTTTCTGACATTTTTATTGATTTTTCTTTTGTTGTTGAACCTTTAGGATTTCTATATCGGCTCCTTTGCAAAGCCTTTTTATACCATGCTGTCTCTCACTTACTCAGCCTTTCCTGATAAAGCTCTGTGGTATCCTTGCTGGATTTTCACCATACTTTACTCTTCACAAAATGATGAGCTGACTGTCAGAGCTTCAGTCACTTGGCAGCTCAGAAACTGCTCTTCATGATACCTGATCATCCAAACTCGACCTTGCTGATAGCATTGAGCTGATGTTTGAATCATTCATTGCACCACTTGTCCAAAGTACACCAAATAAGACAATTGGTGCCATTTGCTAATAGGCTTCACATAGATCATTTTAATATCGGTACATATTTCCATTGAACAGATTTTAACTCTATTGCCAAAACATGTCGAATTTTGATCTTTAAAATCCTTGTTTTAATTTTAATCTCATAATGTGACATATTCTCTTCCAATTCTGTGCTGACCTTTCTTGCTACCACCAGTAGCATGAGAATGTCAGAGATATCCTCAGGGGCCCTGAATTTCCTGTACGTATTCAATAACGCAGCCTTTCTTGGCTTTTACCTGCTTGTTATTCATGGCATACAATACATCATTCACTGCTGAGTTTCAGTCATTTATCTCTCAGTTGATCATTTTGATAAGGGAATTTCAAAACTGTCCCTGTAGATTGGCACAATACTCACTGCTGCAGTTCAAGGGACAGTCTCAGAAACACAAGGGGGCTCATGAAGTCATTTGAAATATAAATCAATAGGCCTCAAAGTCATGCTGTTTTTTATACATTTATGTGATGTTGGCATCGTTGGCAATTTATTCTTTATTGCCCTTTAGAAGGCGATGGTGAGTTGTCTTCCTAATAATGTCCAACCTTCCTGATGAACAGGACATATATCTTATTTATTTCTTATTTCTGCAGCTTTTCCATTTCAGACTCAGCTAGGAGAAGGTGTTTGAATGGTTTGTTAACTTGAAACTCACAGTGACTGACTAGGAATTCTGATCTCAGTGAGGTACTAAGCAAGACAATTGACGTTTTCAGATTATATTTCATTCTTTGTTCAGAGTTTGTCCACTGATTTTGCACAGAATATGAGCAGGATCCATTTTAATTTGGCAGCTCAGAAACAGAGCAAACAAGCTCCTGTGAATCATTTTTTGGTTTGATTTCTTGGCTTTAAACTACATAGGCTTTGGTTCAGAATTTTGGTGAATTCACTTGTGAATTTAATGATTTTTCAATGGGAAAGGGATTTATCTTTCAACTAGTTGTATCTATCGGAGGTTAGCGTAATTTCCTGATTGAATTTTTGCTTTTGTTAGCTTACTGGAAAAGGAACTAATAATATTTATCTCCAATTGCTTATATATCCTTCATAAGAAACTATGACATCAAATAAATCTAATTTACCCAATGGATTGGCAAAGCAGATGGGTCTGCAAGGAAGTTATGCAAGTTCCCCCATTTATGTAGAAATCATAGATAACCATTTGGAATGCACCTATCAGAACTATGGAAATGTTGCTCTGAGAAACCCAGTCATACCAGTGGCTCATGGATCAGATTGATGTTAACTGTTGCCTGATTTAATTAATAGTAAAGTTTGTTTTTGCTGAAGGTATTAAGGGTGTTCAGTCAAATCTGTGTTGATTGGAGAGTAGGAACATCGGAATTAGGCAGTCAGCCCTTCAAATCCACTGATCACCTCCTCATCTCAACTCCACTTTCTTGCCTGTTCCCCATCGCCCTTTATCCAGTTTTTCATCAGAAACCTACCTGTTTTTTTCTTGAACCTGTTGATTGATTCTGCTTCCACCCCACTCTGGGACAGTGAGTTCCACAGATCCCAACCCACTGAGACAAGTAGTTTCTCCTCATCTCAGTTTTGAACATACCTCCTCTCACTCTACATCCATGCCCTCTTGTTCTAGACTGACCCACAAGGGGGAGCATCTGTTCAACGTCCACCATATAAATCCTCTTTAGATTGTATATACCTCATTCAGATCCTCCCTAATTTTTCTGAACTCCAGTGAGTACAAGCCTGAGCTTTTCGACCACTTCTCCATATGTCAGCCCTTTCCTCTCTGGAATCAAGCTGATGAACTTTCTCTGAACAGCCTCCAGTGTTAAAGATTCTACCTCTAGTAAGGAGATCAGAACTGGGACACAGTATTCCAGGTGTGGTCTCACCTACACATTTGATAATTATAACAACACTTCTTTATTTTTATAATCCAGTCCTTTTGCAATAAATGCCAGGATTCCACTTATTTATTAAATGCTGCATCTGCGAACCCACTTTCTCTGATTCATGCACAAGGACACCCAAGTCCATCTGTACTGATGCAATATGAAGCTGCTTCCCATTTAAATAATAATTTGCCACTATATTTTTCCAGCCAAAATGGACAACCTTTCACTTATCCACACTAAGCTTCATCTGCCAGATTCTGGCATTCCCCTAGCCTATCAATATCCACCTTTCTTTTCTCATCACAGCGTACTTTCCCACCTATTTTAATATGATCCACAAATTTTGCCATGTCCCTGCTTGCCGATCATTTCTGTAGATTGTAAATGGTTGAGGTCCGAGAACTGAACCTTGCGGCACCCCACTAGTTACAGTTCACCATCTAGACAAGCACCTATTTATCCCCATCCTCTGCTTGCTGTCAGTCAGCCAATCCTATCTCCCAGCTAATACTATACCCTCAACCCCCTAAGGATGTAAGGTGAGATTTCTGTAAGGAATATACCACGATGGGCTGAATGATTTTATTGATTCTGTTCTGTGTTCTAACCCATCAAGAAACCCTTGAAGTTTCTCCTTGTTTCTCTGTAGCTGTTCAGTGAAAGTTGCAAGGTTATATTTCCTGTATTATTCAGCGCTATCCAAACGTAGAAAACTGACATCTCTTCTGTGAAGCCAGCTCGATTGTGAATGTAGCTATTTTGCAATTGATACCAGGCAGATGTAGCAATTTTAATTTATATTAGGTGAACAAGTAAGCTTCCTTCCTCTCATTCTTCTGCCTTCCCCTCCCACAACATTTTCTTTTTCCAAACTCTTCATTTTTCTCTCTCTTTGTGCTATATTCTCTTCCTTTCCATCAAGAGGAGATGAAATCCATTATTTCAATTCTTTGAGCACTGAGGATTTTAAAGAAAGCAAAGGAATAATTATAAACTAGAACTAGAACTAGAATTGGCTAAAGAAATTTTTAAAATAAGCTCAGAAGAACACCTCTCAGTTCCTTTTTATTACTAGAGATTGGAAGACAGCGAGCTTACTATGGAATCTTGCAATATGTTGGTTAATCTCAAAACTGTTCACAAATTGGTTGTCAAATTTTCAACAAAGCTATCTTTGGAAACTGTACTAAATATTTCATGCAGGGCCTGTTGCAGGAAGGGGGTTGTTATACTTTCATTATTAGAACACACATTATTACCAATGACCTTTTAGTGAAGGTTTGTGAATTCTTACTGCAATGTAAAGGGCAATTTTGCAAACTGAGCAACAATGAGGTATTAATGGAGCATCATATGTCTTTTTGAAAATGGTCAATTTGCTAATCCTTGCATACATTTATATGTATTACCTAACAATAATGTGAACATCTCTAAATAATATTGTTTGTAAACTTGGCCATTATGTTTGACCAGGAGGCAAGATTACCAAAGAATGTGAGGAAGAAATGTATTTATTTGGTCATTACCTCAAACGATTACTGTAATTTCACTTCCTTTAGAATTCTGGTTTATCCATTTTGCACTGAAGAACTATGTAAAATATTCTTTTAATATCTCTGTAAAGATTTCATGCCAACATTTTCTAACACAAGATAGCAGCCCTGAGTAATAATAGCACACTGTTGTTCATATAATACAATTGATTTTCTCTTTTCCCACCTCCCTGGTGCTACAACACATGAGCCTTCATTGCCCAATTACAAAAAGCTATCACTTCACAGCCACCAGGTGGCAATAACCCCATCCAGTTCCACACACTTGTATATTACAGCTCTGGAAATTCCTTGCCTCTGAATGAATATGAACTTATCTCTTATTATGAGTTGGTTTGTTTAAAGCTGCTAATTTTTCTGCTTGAAATGAATCTCTGGATCTGGAAGTTGCATGAAACTGTGGTCAGATTTTGGATGTTGGCTGCTATACTGTGAAATAGGAGCATCTGTATATGTGGAAAATAGCACAAAAGGATGGATTACTGCAGCCCCATCATAGTTACATCTCAACAGCATAACAATGCTGTTCCATTGAGTTTACCATCATTGTGTGCTGTACCTATATATGAAATGAGCTTCTTGACTAACTTTATTGACTAATAACTTTGTGTTGATTGAAAAGTGTGAACTTTGTGCTTAAAAATGAAGTGTTTTTACTGAGGCTGATTATCCAGCAGCACTTAGATGTGTTGAATTCGTATAAATCAACTTTTGATCTAGTCAGGAACAGCTTAATATAAAAATTTGAAATCTAAACTTGACTGGTTACTATACTGTGCATTATTTATTTCCTTTAGCAATAATATCAGTTTACATAAACACATCAAGCCCCGTTCCACTTTCTTTTATTTTCTCAAGATGCAACATGTTCTGAGATTCCTTGGTACTTTTCTTCAAAGTTTCTTATAACTAGTATTCTTAATTGTCTCAATTTCATGTCCACTGCTCTCTTATATCATCACTCCTGATTTAAATCTTCTCTCTGTGCTCCTAGCTCTCTGCACTGTTCTATCCCACCCACCAGTTACTTCTAGTTCCGTACATGTCATATAACTGTCAGTGTCCTTTTGACATCCCTTATCCGTATCAACTTGTCATAGCCTCGTTTAGTTTACAGACACAGGGCTTTCTTCTTTTGCAAGAAAGGGGCAAAGTGATGTACAGGCAGGAGGGAGCGATTTCATGGCTCACAAGTGCAATGGAAAAGGCTCTGCCTTCAATGACGTTTCTTTAGAAACCTCCACTGTCAGAGATGGGGGAATCACCCAGCTACCTGATGACAGAATGAAATAGCAGCATGACAAATGACACTCCATTCATATTGCCAACAGCGAGTGAAATGTGATTATCTTCATAAAAATGCAACATTCTTACTTTGCCAAAAGTCTTCATGTTTTCCTGCATGTGGTAACAGTGGGTGGATGTAGTGCATGATATTTCCTCAGGAACTGACCCCTTCCAAGAATGCACTCATACCTGTTACTGGCCACATCAGATACTCAAAGGAACCTTACAGACACACAATCTGATTGTCTGGTGACTCACATTGCACAAGTGAGCAAGGAGAAATACTGGAGCTTGGGAAAGTGGTGGAGAGTTTGTATTGGATGTTTGCCCTGTCCTAGTTCTGCTCAGCTCGATATTAGATGCACTCTGGAGACTGTCAATGAGTAGATGAATAGTAGAGAAGAGATAATGCACTCATAGACTTTCTGATCCTTCTGACCACAGCTGCAGAGAGATTAGAAGAACCTGCCTCGAGAACAAGTCAGTTGATGTTGCAGGATGTTACACTGAGAGATTTTTCTTGGATAGAGAGGCAAGACCAGTAGAATCTCGAATTATCCATTCTCCGCAAGTACATGACCTAACAGATTCAGATGCCATGTTTAACAAAGCATGAGGTAGCAAGATTAGCTATTTCATGTTTTAGGAGAAGGTGACAGGTCACTATGAGAGATGATGACAAAAAAGGTGTGGAAATAGTAATGGCTTATCTTCCACTGCTGTAATTAAATGAGTCACATACTTGTTATTATATTTAATGAGAGTATGACTGACTTTTACAATTTTGTCAGCACACTGGCATTTATCATTTTTAATATTAAAATATATTAGCAGATTTCACATGACATTGATCATAGTTAGTCCAGGACATGGATTGCAGTTGTAATACTGAAACTCATTTTTCTCAAGTATTTTAGCATAACTAAATCACTGAATCAATACATCATCATTGATTTGTAATCAGTGTTGATACAGTTTCTTTTATTTGCTGAAGACTACCCAGCACCTTCCACATTTACTCCCTTCATCACCTATGTGCATGTGCAGCTTGGTCATCTGAATGGACCAATGAGCAGATGTATGGGAATACCACCACCAGCAAGTTCCTTTCCAAGTCAAACATCATCCTGACCTGGAATGGCAACATTGTTGCTTCTCTGTTGCTGGGTCATAATCATGGAACTACCTTCCTATCAGTAGTATGGGTGTACCTATAACTTAAAGACAGCCGTGGTTCATGGAGGCAGCTCACCACAACCCCATCACGTGCATTTGGGGATGGACAAGTAATGTTAGCTAAACTATCGACACCTACATGCATAAATGAATTAAAAGAAAAATGCAAATAAGCAAGAATGACAATAACAACTGTCTTGTCGCGGATTCACAACTCTCAAAATCCATTTGTAATAGTCATTTTTATGCAGGCCATCTTGCCGAGTTCCAGGCTAATAATTTTTGCAAGTGGTCACCACTCAGCTGTCCAACGTTTTTTCTTAACTCAATAGCTACCTGCTCCAAAATTAAACCCTTCCTCAATTACTCACTAGCCCTGTTAAAAGTTCATTTACCCTAATTATCAACGAAAGTTCGCACTCAACATCTCATACCAATTTTTATTACTATTACTCACACATTTATTGCCTCAGGATGACTGCATTTGAGTACTGAACGTTAATCCTTTTGTCTTCTGCACTCTCTTCTTTACACCAAGAATGAACTACTTCTCTTGACCTTCCTAATGACTTCACTCTAATTGACATATTACTACTGTATAAAGATGTAAGGGTCTGAAAGGGTTAATACCATGGAATGCCTTAGGCATCACACCTCATAATGTCATACAAATCTAGTGAGAGAACAGTGGCTTAGGATCTCAAATGAGTCAGATCGATCAACCAGGTGCTCTTCAGACTCTCTATCTGAGTAATTTGTATATAGTTACTGACAAGCAATAAACTACCTCTTATTCAAGACAAGAATTTAAGAGGATGACCGCAATAAGCTAATCCCATGATGAACAATATTGCAGCCATCCTATTAAACATGGTGGTCAGCAGTGAAGTTTGCTTGTGCAACAATTAGCCACATAGCTGCTTAAATTCCAAAGTCCTTCCAAACCCAGAAATCTCTCCCAACCAATAACCATTCATGGCAAACAATTCTACAGAAGATCCATTGCCGACTTCTAATGAGTAATGCCACAAGAGGTCTTGTGTATATTACTTGTATAGATAGCCTGTAATCTTGGTCCTCTTAGTTAAGTGTTGTAATCAAATTCCTCTGCTACACTTTTTTCTTGATGTATTGATCTTTAAACCTTTCTTTATTGGAAAATGAAATGCCAAAGTCAGAATTCTGAAGTCTCTTAATTGATTAGTGTGAGAACTCCTGGTTGCAATCCAAGGCTGCAGTGTTTTAATTGAGTTCTAAATGAACTCACTGCTTATGAAAAGCAATTGGATGCTGTAATATCAGATGAAAATTCACGCATCTACATTCTAAATACCACACTGTTTTGACCTTATAAATAACGAATCCTCTGATTTACTGTGAAAGGAAACAAAGATAACCTATTGCTAGCCTTATAAAACAGCAGCATCAGTAACGTCACATGCCAAGTGTCACACTTGTGGAGTCACATGATGTTTGTCAGCGCAAAGATGCAGGATTGTGGAGGATCATAGAAATGGTTCTACCACAGCTGGGACATGGTGTGCTTGCCCACTGCAAGAACACTTCTACTTTCTCGACACCATGTTCGCCCGGGAGCATTGCATTTGTTTCCTTATTCTCTTCAGCTGCTCAACCAATTCCCTTTTGAAATGCATGATTGAACCTTCTGCCACATTTCCATCAATTTGTTTCAGTGAAGTCTCTGATCTCAAACTTTTCTACCGTACTGTTGAGCACAGTATTGCACTTGAGGCTGAACCAGTTTCAATAAAGTTTCATCATATCTTTGCTTTTGTACCATATTCCTCTATTAGTAATGCTCAAGACTTCATACATCTTTGTAACCACTTTCTGAAACTGCCTTGCCACTTCTAATGCTTTGTGCATAAATGTCCCTGGTATTTCTCTTACTCCCTATAGAATGGTATCCTTCACTTTGTGTTACATTTTTATAGGAAGACTGAGAAATATCACGTTACACTTTCCTGCAGTAAATGTGACCTGCCACAAATCTGCCCATTTTACTGGTCTATCAATGTGCTCTAAAAGCTTTCTTTAACCTCCATGAAGTTTACAAGTTTTGTGTTACCTGAAAATTTTGAAATTGTGTCCTAAATACCCAAATCTAGGTCATGAATAAATATCTTGAAAATCAGTGTTGCAGATACCAGTCCCTGGAGAGCCTTCCTCCAGTCCGATAATCAGTTGATCACCTCTATTCTCTGTTTCCAATACCTCAGCCAATTTTGTGTTCAAACTCCCAACTGTTGTTTTCAATCCATGGACATCAATTAACTTTTTTGTGAAGATTCTTATATCACACTTTACAAATGTTATAAAATCATAGAGTCATACAGCACGGAAACAGACCCTTCAGTCCAGTTAGTCCATACTGACCAAGTTCCCCAAAGTAAACTAGTCCCATTTGCCTGTGTTTGGCCCATATCCCTCTAAATCTTTCCTATTCATGTCCAAATGTCTTTTAAATGGTGTAATTGGTGTAACTGTACCTGCATTCACTACTTCCTTTGGCAGTTCATTTCACCTACAAACCACCCTCTGTGAGAAAAGGTTGCCCCTCAGGTCTCTTTTAAATCATTCTCCTCTCACCTTAAAATTATGCCCCTAATTTTGAACTTCCCAAGCCTAAGGAAAAGTCCTTTGCTATTCACCTTCCCTATGCCCTTCATGATTTTATAAACCTCTATAAGGTCACCCTCGACTTTCGAGACTCCAATGAAAAAAGGTCCCAGCCTATCCAGTCTCCTCTCAAACCTCAAACCCTCCAATCCCGGAAATGCCGTGGTAAATCTTTTCTGAACCAACTCCAATTTCAAAATGTCCTTCTGACAGCAGGGTAACCAGAACTGATGAGTGGCCTCATCAACATCCCTTACAAAACAACATGATGTCCCAGTTCCTAAACGCAGTGATCCGAACAATGAAAGCAAGCATGCTAAATACCTTCTTAACCACCCTGTTGACTTCTGATACAACTTTCAAAGGACTATGTACCTGAATCCCGAGGTCTGTCTGTTCGACAACACTAATGAGGAACCTACCATTCATTGTATAAGTCCTGCCCTTGTTTGTTTCAGCAAAATGCAATACCTCACTTTTATCCACGTCTGCCTGGACGGCACGGTGGCACAGTGGCACTGTTGCCTCACAGCGCCGGAGACCCGGGTTCAATTCCCGTCTCAGGCGACTGACTGTGTGGAGTTTGCACGTTCTCCCCGTGTCTGCGTGGGTTTCCTCCGGGTGCTCCGGTTTCCTCCCACAGTCCAAAGATGTGCAGGTCA
>NC_057737.1:23985853-24006623 GCF_004010195.1 Chiloscyllium plagiosum | reverse complement strand
TAATCTAAAAAAATCTAATCTAAACTCCACCTGCCACTCCTTAGCCTTATTGATCAAGATCTCTTTGTAATCTTCGGTAACCTTCTTCACTGTCCAATCTGTGTCATATGCAAACTTACTGACCAGTTGTCCTAAAGTCTCATCTAAACTATTTATAAATTACAAGCAAAAATGGACCCAGCACCAATCCCTGTGGAACACTGCTGGTCATAGACCTCTAATCCAAAAATCGACTGTCCACTACCACCTCTGTCTCCTGCCATGAAGCCAAATTTGTATCCAATTGACAAGTTCTCCCTGAATCCAATGTGATCGAACTTTACTAATTATCATCCATGTGGTACCTTGTCAAATGCTTTACTAAAGTCCATGTCTGCAATGTCCACCATTCTGCCCTCATCAACCTTTTTGGTTATGTCCTCAAAAAAAACTCAATCGGGTTTGTGAAACACAATTTCCATGCACAAAGCCATGCTGATTATTCCTAATCAGTCCTTGCCTGCCAAGTGCATGTAAATCCTATCTTTCAGAATCCCTTCCAACAACTTACCCACAACAACATCATTGTATTTATTAATGTTCTCTGTTACTTCAAAAATAAACTCAAGCAAGTTGATTAAGTATAATTTCTGTTAATAAATCCAGGCTGGATTTCATTTGTTCGATTGACCAGTTTTGTTGCATTTCATGCTTTCCAAAAGCTTTAGGGGCTCATGTGGTACGGTGATTGTGGTAACGTAAAACCAGAAGACCAAGGTTCAAGTCCCACTTACTCCAGAGTTTGCACTAACATCTTTGCTCAGGTTGACTAGAAAATATGTACTTTCCAAAAGCGTTCACACCACCAAAGTTAACCTGTCTGGTTAAATTGACTGCCTTTTAGCTACTGGGTTGATCCTTACAATGTTTTCTTTTGAGCAAGGGTGGAATATTTTTATTTGACAAGTCCATTGACACTACATCCATATAGATAGAGTATATTTAAGACTGAGATAGATAGGTTCTTGAGTATCAAGGGGATCAAGAATTACGGGGAGAAAGCTGGAGAATGGGGTTGAGAAACTTACCAGCCATGATTGAATAAGGGAGCAGACTTGATGGGCTGAATGGCCTAATTTCTGTTCCTATGTCTTATGGTCTTACAGCCTTATAAACAAAGGAGGATTGGCAAGTTCCTGGAATTCCTGTTCTTTTCTCAGCATCATTAAATGTGTCCAGTCTGAACCAAGTGACTTATCAACTTTAGATACATCAACTTTTCTAACTTCTTTTCTTCATTAGTCTTTAACCTATCTGGCTTTTCTTTCACCTGGACTTTGGCAGCGCCTTCTTCCTCAATGAAGGCAGATGCAAACTATTTGTTTAGTAACTCAGCCTCCATGTAAATGCTCAGGTTGTTACCGAAGAAATGTGTAAAGATCGCACCAACTTCTGTTTCAGAATCGGAATTTTATTTACATTCTCAAACTTGCAGCTTCCTGCTGCTTATGTCCTGTGCAGTTTTGACTGGGGTATTTGACTTGCACAGGAGCAGGATGTTCTCAATAATTATCAACACTCAATTACACTTTAAACCATAATACCATGCCACAATGATGTGGCACACCCTTTCTGGGTGATATTGCAAGGCCCTATCGGAATTAGATTATTTACAGTGTGGAAACTGGCCCTTCAGCCCAACAAGTCCATACCGACCCGCCAAAGCGCACCCATTCCCCTACGTTTACCCCTGCACTTAACACTACGGACAATTTAGCATGGCCAATTCACCTAACCTGCACATTTTTGGACTGTGGGAAGAAACCGGAGCACCCAGAGGAAACCCACACAGACACGGGGAGAATGTGCAAACTCCACACAGTCAGTCGCCTGAGGCGGGAATTGAACCCAGGTCTCTGGCGCTGTGAGTGCTAACCACTGTGCCACCGTGCCGCCCACGGTATTGTTCAGGTATCAAAGCCTCATCTTAAGGAGGGCTATGGTCTGTTTGTTAGGGCCCTGGTGTAAACCTGGGTAGCGTTGTATTGATATTCAGTGTCAATCTGAGGATTTCACGAAGATATCATTGACAGTGTTTGGATGGTGCAGTCCTTGACCCCAGCAGCCATCCCTTTAATGGCCTGAGAACCTTGTATTTTGCTAAAAATTGGCTACATGTTAATCTTGGGGAATTGCATGGAAGGTTTCTCTCCTTGAACCTGAGTTTTCTCATGCAATTCAGTGCTCATCTCATTCTGTACGTACCACATCTGCCTGGTGCCACTCTTACGCTATTGAGCATTCGCCAGAAGTGGAATTACTTGCCACTGACAAGATCTTCCAGGATTTCTGTCACTGGCACTGTACTTAAGCTCCAGCTGTGGTCTGGATCAATCACTACTAGCTGGGGAACTGCCTTTCACTGTTGCTGTCAGAAGGATATGGTTGACAGAGGCAAGCTAGAACCTTGATTTGCTGATGGGGACCTGGAGGTCCTGCTGGACAGGATAATGCAATGGAGGGCTGTCTTCTTTCCTCAAGACCACTGGAAAAGGCCAAGGCACCAGATCTTTCCAGCCTGGTGTGAAGTTGCCACCCAGCTTTGTGCAATATCCATTCAATATGGTCCGGAGGAATGCCTGACAATGCAGGAAGAAGGTTAATGACCTTCAGAACTCCTCGCAGTTAAATGCCACCATCTACTCTCTGCTACCTCACACTTAAACTCCACATTGTCACCCACCTCCCACCACTGCCGATAAGCTACCACCAACATCCCACCAACTTCCTATTCTGAATGTTGCTACCACACATGGGTCTTGGAGGCCCCTGCAGCCAGTAAAAAAAAAATTAGAGGGAATGCTGTTTGCCACTCTTACTATTGAATGCAACATCTTCCAGTCAATCCCATTTCCCCCATCCCCACACTCTGTTAACTCTACATAACCCTGTGTGTGCTGCCTCCTCACTCATTCAGACACCTTTCCCTACCATGTCAACCAGCTCCTTTCATCTCGATCCTTCTCTTTGTCTATTCTAGGAGGAAACATCCCATAATAGGGCGGGGAGAGCCAGAACAGGTAGGAGCTGCATGGCCTTCATTTTCTCACCCCTACAAGGAGAAGACTGCCACTCATCTCTAGCAGGAGAGGACCATGGCTGCACATGTTGTGATGCTGAGATCTCTGTGTCCTAGCAACCAAGTAAGATCCATTGTCAAATGCAGTGCTGCTCTCCTATGACCTATCATGAATATATTCCAAACCTGACCAACCCTCGACATCTGATTTTGTTCTCTCCTGCTGGCACTAGTGACATCTTATGTGCTCACTGTCCTGAAAAGAGCAGCTCCTTAGGATATCAGGTCCTCCTCTTCCACCTCTGAGGAAGAAACCACAGATCCCTCAGAGGAAGAACAAGCAAGACTGCTCCCTGCATTCCCCACCAGCTCAGGTACTGACTGGGTATTCCGGAAGAGTACAGTCGCGAGCACACTCTGGTGAGCACGTCACTACCACGTCTCTGCAGCCGTCAAGGAAGGAACACCCGAGGTCACTGTCACTCAGAGGACCTCTGTGCTTTCTCTCATGCTGCATTGAAATGTTGAGTTCCACCTCTTTCACAGCATCCCAGCAAGCCACCTCGAATTCCCACAACTCATTTCCCCAATTTACCCTCATCAGCAGAGAACCCTGATAACGCCCCTTGACATTTAGTGAATAGAGCCCACTGGACTGAGTGACTCCCCTGACCAGTTTGGAAAGACAGCGCTGACTGATGAATGGCCAAACCCCTGACTGATCTCTATGATGCTCCAAGCCATGAGTCCTGGACTGGTTCCACTGGACCTGCAGGACTGATCCTGGCCTATTCCCTGGACCATAGTGATATGAATCCCCTGATTGTGAACACCCCAAATGGCTGATTGTCGGTGCCCAAGCCATTGGACTGAGATTGGACAAAATCCTTGATTTATTGTCATAGTATCATTGGCCTGAAGGCAGTCTCCATAAACTGGATTGAGGACTGTTCCCCCTAGACTTTGAGACATGGCTGTTTGATACACATGCAGTGTGTTTGCCTATACTGCTGGTGTAGTTGTGAGATTGACGTTGCATGGTACTGTACAACAACCTGTCCAGCCTGTTGACTGATCACTGCTGACATCTATGCCAAGCTGCCTGACTTTGTACCTGCGCTAAAAGACAAAGCCTGTTAGTTCTGAATAAGGCAGCGAAATGCAAAAAGAAAACAAGGCAGAGATGCTGTGAGCATCCAGGGAGATGCAAAGTGAATGAGCACCAAGAGCCCTGAAATGCAGACTACTCCAATGCATGAGATGGGGACTCGTCCTTGGCAGTAGCATGGCAGTGAAAGGTGCCACTTTTCCTGCAAACTGCAGGATTTCAAATAGATAACTGAGTGAGTCTGAGATGTGCCATGATGATGGGTGGTTGGTGTGAATTGCCCTGTGAATGACCACTCGCTATTGTACCAAATCACAGGGAACAGTTAGATGTATCACATGGCTCATTATTCTCCTTGAGCGAAGTGAGGACTGCAGATGCTGGAGATTAGAGTCAAAATTGGAATGGTGCTGTAAAAGCACAGCAGGTCAGGCAGCATCTGAGGATTATTATTCTCCCTGTCTTGTTGAGTTCTAATGTTGAATCAGTAACATTCATAAATAACATTAATCAAAGCTTCACTTTGTGTTGAGCACCTTCAAAATTTCTCCAGCTTTTGCTCAGTAAGATTAAGTGCTTTGCCCAACACTTGATAACTCAGTCCCTACCCTTATTTGTTCGGTCTCCTTGTTCAGTTCTGTAGTTACCTCGTAACTGGAGGTCAGAGACTGGAGGTAACTCCAATTCTGCTCACTATTGGCTTCTGTTTTCATGGCAATAGGGACTGGATAATTCACAGCCTTCTTGACTCACCCAGCAATTCAAAGTTGCAGACTGCTATTCTAATTTGTCCTTGCTGCTTATTGCAGCACTTGGCACTCCTACAACTCTGAAATTTTGTATGGACATTTCTGAGGTTATGCTTCCTAAATGTTGTTTTAATGGCTACTACTTCCAAAGTGAGAGGAGGTTACATATCTATGGCAGGCCACAATTGTGCAAAATCCAAATGCATTTCTCTAAACAAGGGGACAATGGACATCAGGAAAATTCCTCTGTACTTCAAATAAAGTCATTATGCTGTAAAAGCAGGAAATACTCAGCAGGTCTAGCAGCATGTGTGGAATGAGTAACTGCGTTATTACATTAAAGTCTTGTAATCTTTCATCAAACCTTACTTGATACCCATGTTGCAGTAATAGCTATTTGTCAATCATTGTATTACTCATATGTTTTAAAACCCTGAACTATCATTTTACAAATGAAATTACTCCATGCTAAGGTAGGTGTTTTAAGAAATGATTCAATCAAAACAGTGTTATGGAGGAATTTACAATAGCCAAACTTGTACAAAAAATATTCTGATGATTGAAATGAGTCACATATTGCTTACACTGAAAGAAACCTTCAGAGTGATGATTCCCTCTTAAAACGTCTCTACCTAACTGTATACTTAGAAATGAAATACCGCAGATGCTGGAAGTCTGAACTATAAAAGGAAAATGCAAAAAATACTTCATAGGTCTTGCAGCATTTGTGGACAGAGCACAATTGCAGTTCAATTGACCCTTCATCAGAACATTTCACGATTTTAGCTTAATGGTTGGACAAATATGCTCAACATATTTGCTCAACTGATCTGGGAGTGGTGGTGGTGATGGTGGAGGGGGTGTGGTGATGGTGGCGGCGGTGGCGACGACGACGACGACCCAGGGAGATAGTGAGGAAAGAGATCGATCTGAGACGGGTACAGCTGAGAACAGAAGTGAGTCAACAGTCAGGGCAGGCAGGGACAAGGTAGGACTCATAAATTAAATTGCATTTATTTCAATGCAAGGTGCCTAACAGGGAAGGCAGATGAACTCAGGGCCAGGTTAGGAACATGGGACTGGGATATCATAACAATTATAGAAACATGGCTCAGGGATGGGCAGGACTGGCAGATTAATGTTCCAGGATACAAATGCTACAGGAAGGATAGAAAGGGAGGCAAGAGAGGAGGGGGAGTGGAATTTTTGAAAAGGGATAGCATTACAACTGTGCTGAGGGAGGATATTCCCAGAAATGCATCCAGAGAAGTTATTTGGGTGGAACTGAGAAATAAGAAAAGGATGATCGCCTTATTGGGATTGTATTATAGACCTCCTAATAGTCAGAGAGAAATTAAGAAGCAAACTTGTAAGGAGATCTCACCTCTCTGTAAGAATAATAGGGTGGATATGGTAGGGGATTTTAACTTTCCAAACATAGACTGGGACTGCCATAGTGTTAAGGGTTTAGATGGAGACGAATTTGTTAAGTGTGTACAAGAAAATGTTCTGATTCGGTATGTGGATATACCTACCAGAGAAGGTGCAAAACTTAACCTACTCTTGAGAAATAAGGCAGGGCAGGTGACTGAGGTGTTAGTGGGGGAGCACTTTGGGGCCAGTGACCACAATTCTATTTGTTTTAAAATAGTGATGGAAAAGGATAGACCAGATCTACAAGTTGAAGTTCTAAAGTAGAGATAGGCCAATTTTGACGGTATTAGGCAAAAACTTTCGAAAGCTGATTGGGTGCAGATGTTCACAGGTAAGGGGACGGCTGGAAAATGGGAAGCCTTCAGAAATGAGATAACGAGAATCCAGAGAAAGTATATTCCTGTCAGGGTGAAAGGGAAGGCTGGTAGGTATAGGGAATGCTGGATGACTAAAGAAATTGAAGGTTTGGTTAAGAAAAAGAAGGAAGCATATGTAAGATATAGACAGGATAGATCGAGTGAATCCTTAGAAGAGTATAAAGGCAGTAGGAGTATACTTAAGAGGGAAATCAGGAGGGCAAAAAGGGGACATGAGATAGCTTTGGCAAATAAAATTAAGGAGTATCCAAAGGGTTTTTCCAAATACATTAAGGACAAAAGGGTAAACTAGGCAGAGAATAGGACCCCTCAAATATCAGCAAGGCGGCCTTTGTGTGGAGCCGCAGAAAATGGGGAAGATACTAAACGAGTATTTTGCATCAGTATTTACTGTGGAAAAGGATATGGAAGATATAGACTGTAGGGAAATAGATGGTGACACCTTGCAAAATTTCCATATTACAGAGGAGGAAGTGCTGGATGTCTTGAAACGCACAAAGGTTGATAATTCAGATAATTGCGAGGTGCTGCATTTTGGGAAAGTAAGTCTTAGCAGGGCTGATACACTTAATGGTAAGGTCCAAGGAAGTGTTGCTGAACAAAGAGACCTTGGGTGCAGGCTCATAGCTTCTTGAAAGTGGAGTTGCAGGTTGATAGGATAGTGAAGAAGGCATTTGGTATGCTTTCCTTTATTGGTCAGAGTGTTGAGTACAGGAGTTGGGAGGTCATGTTGCAGCTGTACAGGACATTGGTTAGTCCACTGTTGGCATATTGCATGCATTTCTGGTCTCCTTCCTATTGGAAAGATGTTGTGAAACTTGAAAGGGTTCAGAAAGGATTTACAAGGATGTTGCCAGGGTTGGAGGATTTGAGCTATAGGGCGAAGGCTGAACAAGCTGGGGCTGTTTTCCCTGAAGCGTCAGAGGCTGAGAGGTGACCTTATAGAGGTTTACAAAATTATGAGGGGCATGGATAGGGTAAATAGGCAACGTCTTTTCCCTGGGGTCGGGGAGTCCGGAACTAGAGGGCATAGGTTTAGGGTGAGAGGGGAAAGATATAAAAGAGACCTATGGGACAACTCTTTCACACAGAGGATGGTACGTGTATGGAATGAGCTGCCAGAGGAAGTGATGGAGGCTGGTTCAATTGCAACATTTAAGAGGCATTTGGATGGGTATATGAATAGGAAAGGTTTGGAGGGATATGGGCTGGGTGCTAACAGGTGGGACTAGATTGGATTGGGTCAGCATTGGACGGGTTGGACTGAAGGGTCTGTTTCCATGCTGTACATCTCTATGACTCTATAACTTATTCATACCCATGAGCTTATTTTCTGCAAATTAAAAGAATAGGTCAATAAATAAAAACAAAATACTGCTGATGAAAATCTGAAATAAAAACAAATGTCAGAGAAACTCAGCAGGTTTGGCAGCATCTGTGGAGACAGAAACCAGGTTAATGTTATAAGTCCGATATTACTTCTTTGAAATCCTGAAGAAGGATAAGATTAATGATTGCATCCTTATAAATACGTATGTACAATGTATTGTACATGGTGGAATGGTGGCTCAGTGGTTAGCACTGCTGCCTCACAGTACCAGCATCCCAGGTTTGATTCCAGCCTTGAGCGACTGTCTGTGTGGAGTTTGCACATTCTCCTAGTGTCTGTGTGAGTTTCCTCTGGGTGCTCCAGTTTCTTTCCACTGTCCAAAGATTTGCAGGCCAGGTGAATTGGCCGTGCTAAATTGCCCATAGTGCTCGGTGCATTAGCCAGAGGGAAATGGGTCTGGGTAGATTACTCTTTGGAGGGTTGGGCCGAAGGGCCTGTTTCCGGACTGTAGGGAATCTAATGTAATCTATTGATTTCTTTTACATTATGAGTTCAAATTCAAATTCAAATTTTTCCTATGTGACTATTTTTGGCAGCTGAGTGGCTCAAATTTTATTTTAATAAAGCAGCAACAAATCATAACAGAAGTTACAGATGGAATAAAATAGTTACTGAGAAATTAATCAGAATATGTGAAAACACAAAATATAATATTCATAAGGGTTTTATTCAAACTGATTTTTATAGCAGCACCTCCAGCTGGCATACTTGCTAAGATATTGATAAAGAAGTGCAAAATTTAAAAAAAAAGACAAGACGAGCTATATGCAGAGTTTTTTTTTAATGGAACTGCAGTCTGTCAGGAATCTGATTTATTTATTTAATGTTAACTCAGCAGGGTGAAGGTCGGCAGCAGTGGGTGAAGTGGCTGGTGTGCAGATCAGCTGAATGTCAAATGCACAGGGTTCTGGTCTTCTGGCTCAGGTGGACCTAAACTCTGCCCCCTTCCAACTAATGCCAAGGACCTGCTTTCAGGCAGAGAATTCATGGTGAATAAGTAAATTATCATTGTGATTCTTATAGTAGGTCTACAAGGAGGCTGCAGGTAAAAGGAATGTTTCAGGTGCAGTACAATTTGAGTATCAAAGAGTACATCACAAAATAAGAGCACATGTAATCGGTGATTCTATATTAGCATGGATAGAAGGTTGGTTACCCAATGAGTAGGTGTAACTGGATTGTTTTCAGATTGGCAAGATGTGACGATTAGAGACTCATAGTTATCAATGCTGGGCTGTTAAGTATTTTTCCAGTAAATTAGATTACTTACAGTGTGAAAACAGGACCTTCGGCCCAACAAGTCCGCACCGACCTGCTGAAGCGCACCCACCCAGACCCATTCCCCTACACCTAACACTACAGGCAATTTAGCATGGCCACTTCACCAAAGCTGCACATTTTTGGACTGTGGGAGTAAACCGGAGCACCCGGAGGAAACCCACGCAGACACGGGGAGACTGTGCAATCTCCACACAGATAGGGTAACTGTGTGCTGAGGGCACTTCCTCCTCTGTAATATGGACATTTTGCAAGGTGTCACCATCTATTTCCCTACAGTGTATATCTTCTGTATCCTTTTCCACAATAAATACTGATGCAAAATACTTGTTTAGTATCTCCCCCATTTTCTGCAGCTCCACACAAAGGCCGCCTTGCTGATCTTTGAGGAGCCCTATTCTCTCCCTAGTTACCCTTCCTGAGGTAGGAATTGAACCTGGGTCTCTGGCACTGTGAGGCAGCAGTGCTAACCACTGTGCCACCGTGCTGTCTACTAGATGAAGGGTCCTAATGTATGGCAGCTAACTTTGCTGAGGGAACTAAAGTGGCTGGGAAGTGTTCTTGAAAGAGAAAAACACAAACCTATCTCTTGCCCAGACTAATTTTTTTTTCCCTATTATGTCATTTATTGAAAGGGGAGTCGAATATAAAAACACAACTGTGGAGAGAAATCAGAGTTTAATGTTTTGGGTTGAGTGACCTGTTCTCAGAGTTCTGAGCAAGGGTCACTTGATCTGAAATGCTAACTCTGATCTCTCTCCACAGATGTTCCTAGACCTGCTGAGCTTTTCCAGCAATTTTTATTTATTGTCTCTGATGTATAGGTTGTTTCGGTTTTTATAAAACTACAAGTGCTTTGGTACAATTGAACAGGGTGGTGGTGGGATCCTAATTGGAGTACTGTGATCAGGTTTGGTCTTCCTTTGTAAGAAAGAGAAGGTTTATTCAACTAATGTCTGAGTGAAGGACGTATCTTATGAGAAAAAACTTTTCATGCTGGGCTTGTATTCATTGGAGCTTAGAAGACTGAGAGGTGATTCTGTTGAAGCATGTACAAACTTTAGGGACCTTGACAGAGTAGATGCTGACAGGATGTTTCCCGGTATGGCAGAGAGTGGAACTAAGGGATATAATTTAAAAATAAGGGATCTTCCATTTAATGTGGAAATTCGGAGATACCTTTCCTCCCAGAAGACTGGGAGACCTTGAAACTGTTACTCCAGAAATCAGTGGAGGCAAGACGATTTAATAGTTTTAAGGCAGAGGTAGAAATATACTTGGTTAACAAGGGAGTCAAAGGTTGGTAGAGAAGCTGAGACCATAATTAGATCAGCCATGATATTCTTGAATGGTACAGCAGACTGCTCCTAATACGCATGTTCCTGTGTGATTGAAATGAATTTGCTTAAGAGCATGACCATTTTTCACAGTCCATTTTGAAAAATCTAATCTCATTTAGCTGCTTGACACATTGAAATATGAAATAATAGTCAAGAATGTACTATCTTTGTCTTAGCGTTTTATAAAGAATAATTTCACATTTATCAATCTATTGACCCAAATTTAAGCTGAATTTGTCACCCAGTCAATTAGAAAAGAAAAGTGGTGCATCTTAGAATGTTCCTGGCAAATTGCATCTGAAATATTACCAATCTTCTGAATATGTATAGCTGCTTCCCTACATTCAATCTGTTATTTTTTAAAAAAAGATTGCCTTTGGCATTTTCTCTTGGTTGGAAAAGAGGAATGATGGAAGACAATTTTGTAAAGGAGAAAAAGTACAAAACATGAACAAAAGGTGAAAATTTATTTGTGATAAGGTAAGTTTAAATGTAGGTGGAAGACTGAGGAAAGAAGCTGGTTTGATTTCAATAAGTCATAATGATGTAAATGGGGTGCCATAGGGGTATCATAAAGCTATTCTGCTTTCTTATTTTTCAATCATTTTTATTCATTTAAAAATAATCTATAGCAAAATTTGCTGAGAAATGAGCAGATAATGGAAAGGAAAATGAATAAACTTCCCAGGTTACTGTCCACAGCTTTTATTCTGTATAATGTAGCTGCATTCTAAGTATATCCAGATCTCTTGCCTAATTGATTGTATGCTGATAAGCTGATTTGTCCAGATAGATTCAGCCTAATACTAACATATAATTGGATATAATTGCTCTTGGACTCCTAATGAGTCTCCATGTGGTAATGAATAATTTAGCATCGTACCCACTACACAGTGAGCTGGGGAAAATTAATCACAAATATTGCAATCTGCTCTCTCCCACCAAAGGCACTACAATGTTGGAGAACTGACAGGCAGAGAGATGACAGAGAGTTGCGTTTTCGCATTTCTGGCTAAGCACATGTGCAGATACTCGCATTTGAAGTGTAGGAGGCATCACAGCTGAACAAAACTCTTCTCTAACAGATTATCTGTGCAAAATTACCTTGAATTAGAGCTTAGAGATGGCAAAACTGACGGATTTCCTCATCTTAATCCAGGGTGCTGTGGCAACGAATCAAGTCCAGGTGCTGCCTTAGCTGCTATTGTTTGAATAGGCACAAACCAGGAATTGCTTTTGTACCAATCGAGATAGTACTTGACTCAACAGACATAAATGAGTGTGAGAAGAGATGAGGCCAGGAATGTGTTTTGTGAAACTGAATGAACATCATTCACTAATGGATTCTTAACTAATAGAGGTTTTCTTGAGTATATTGTGAAGATCTGCTGACTCTGAATTCTTAAACAAAACTACCCTTTGTTTTATCCTCTTTACATAACAAAATTTGTGCCTGATGAATATCTGCAGATTAGATTAAATTCCCTACAATATGGAAACAGGCCCTTCAAAAAGTCCACACTGACCCTCTGAAGAGAAACCCACCCAGATCCATTCCGGTTACCCTATATTTACCCCTGACTAATGCACCTAACACTACGGGCAATTTAGCATGGCCAGTTCACCTGACCTGCACATCTTTGGATTGTGGGAGGAAACCGGAGCACCCAGAGGAAACTCACGCAGACACGGGGAGAATGTGCAGACTCCACACAGACAGACACCAGAGACGGGAATTGAACCAGGGTTGCTGGTGCTGTGAGGCGGCAGTGCTAACCACTGAATCACCGTGCCGCCCCAGATTATACACTGACTATAATGCATCCATAATCAAGTGGTTTTAAACACCTCTCAAAAACACTTAATCAATTTTCTGCCTCTCAAAAATTTCATTCACGAAAGACCTAATCACACAAGATAACAAAAATGTGAATTAACACTGCCTTTTTTTTTCATTTTGTTTTGAGAGTCTTGAATTTTGTGTTTTCTCCCTCACCTGCCCATACACTTCATTCCTACTTAGTTGCTAGGTGTCAATGTTTGGTGTATCCATGTCAAACACACGACTTTCACAGGCCTTTTTGCTTTGTTTTCTATTTCAGCTGAACATTGCCTTGGAAATGCCACAGTCCACACTGCAGAAAGGTAGTCAGGGTTTTCACTTCATTCGGTGATGAATGCTCACCAATCCTGACCACATCTCTCAAAATAGTTTCTATCCAGTGCTCAAACACCTATAGACTAGAGGTCTCTATGCGGGTGTAGATGGCAATTCATAGAATCACAGAATCCCTACATTGTGGAAGGAGGCAATTTAGCCCATCGAATCCACACTGACTCGCTGGAGTAAATACCACCCAGATCCATCCCTCCCCCTCAGCCCTGTAACCCTGCATTTCCAACTATCCCACATATCCCTAGACACTATGTACAATTTAGCATGGCCAATCTATCTAACCTGCACATCTTTGGACTGTGGAAGGAAACCCGAGCACTCAGAGGAATCCCATACAGACACTGGAGAATGTGCAAACTCCCCACAGACAGTCGCCCAAGGCTAGAATCGAACCTGGGAGCCCTGGCGCGGTGAGGCAGCAGTGCTAACCACTGAACCATCACGTGTTGTGGTGATAAAGACAGAAGCATGTTGGAAATACTCAGCAGGTCTGGTGGCATATTTAAAGAAAGCAAAACAGAATGAAGATAGTTAGCAATTACAAGGCCATATCCTCCTCAAATCATGTAAGTGAAGGAGCCAAGTAAAAAGAAATGCATAGGCCCTGGGAAAGTCAGCTCTTTGACAGAGCCTTGCTTTATTGGTCTATAAGGTAACAGTGCTGAAGGAGTATAAAGTGATGTTACATTAAGCTGCCCAATCAGGTGATGCCACAGAGTCTTTGAGTGGAGCTAGTTATGGCCTTTTTGAATACCCAAAGGAGGCAGATGTGTTCTGAGTAGCTCCTGGAAATCTCTAGTAATTATTCCTAACAGATTGATGCCAACTGCACCTATTGTTACCATGTAACAAACTGCATTTTTATGTAAGACAGGTGCCTCTTTCATTTTGTGCACCAGCGATCAATTCTCTGCCACTGATAATTCAACAGGTCCTAGACTCAGAGTAAAGAGGATTGGTGGCAATGAACTAACAAAAATAGAATATCTTTAGTCAGCGGTAGTGGTATCTGAAAATGTGACAAGCATCTTCTGTTTTTATTTCAGAGTTTCAGCTTCTGCAGTATTTGATTTTGCATTGGTTGTCATGATAAATTGTCAGGATCAGGACCTCATACTGGCACACAGTTGAATATTGTTCTTTGGATATACATCAAGTAACAATCTGTGGTGATATTTTAAGAATTGGCCATTGGGAGTGAGATAAATAGTAAAAAAACCAGAAATGGCTGCTTAATTGCGTAGGAAGGAAAGATGGGCGGATGAATTAATTTGGAGTTAAGGAGGAAATCTGTCAACGTCAACTGAGGAAAGAAGGAAGGTGAATGTTATATCTTGGCCTTTTGATGTATTATGCCAATCCTTTGTGATAAATATTGAATAACCCTCATGTTGTAAAACTGAATAATTCCAGAAAACCACAGGCAAAACAACAAAGACAATGTACGATGTTATGAGAATAAATGTTGAAAATGATGTGAATGTCTGGACAGTGCTTTGTATAAACATTGTCGTTTTGAGCTCTGTTGGAAGTTTCCAATTAATAGACTGATGAAAGTAAAGGAGAAAGTGAGGACTGCAGATGCTGGAGATCAGAGCTGAAAATGTGTTGCTGGAAAACGAAACGTCGATTCTCCTGTTCCTTGGATGCTGCCTGACCTGCTGCGCTTTTCCAGCAACACATTTTCAGCTCTGATGAAAGTAAAGCACCATCATCAATATCAACTCAGTGCTTTAGACAAACCTGCACTGTCCACTATTCAACTTAATGCTTTAGATAAAGCTGCACTGTCCACTATTCAACTCGAACATTGTCTGTGGGGGTGAGTGGAAGAAAAAAATGAAATTCCAATTTTGATACTTTAAGAAGTTTGTTTTCAGTTGTGAAGTTGCATATTTATTTACTCACACCCAGAGAAGCCATGACAGGAATTCTGAATCTGTGAATTATTTTCCTGTATACGTTTGTCAAGGGATAGAAAGAAGGGTGAAAATACCAGAAGCATAGTAAAAGAGTCAATATTCATAAGATTCTGGGGTTTGTTTTTGTCCAAAATATCAATTGTCTTTATCTTACAAACAGATACTGACTGATTTATGTTTGATCAGCATTTTTTTCTCCTTTCCAGAACTGACATTTTTAAAAAAAATGTATGTGTAATGACTGGAAATAGTGTGGTTATGTTTAATCAGTGATACCTTTAACACTTTAATGAACTGTCAATTAACATGCACCAATGTATTCCTAGACATGTGATTGTCAACATGTTACCTGGATGTGAGATAAGCTTTATTGACAGGAGAAGGTCGACACTGCAACTTTAACACAACAATGGGAGATGTCACTCCAAGCAAATTGTTGGTCTACTGTGCACTTGCTGCTGTTGTAATTTCAGATTGAACTGCCAAGTGTCACGCCACACGTCAAAATGCAATGTATTTGTAAAAGATAAGAAGTCATGCAATTTCTTTTACTGAACAATCTAGATCTATCAGGAACCAATGTGTGTATTATTAAAAATTACAAAAAGGCTAGTGGATTCTATACAAAACATTGACTTTACTGATACTTGATGTATGAGAGGGAGAAAAAAATAAAAAGACAAATTGAATATCTTCTCAACTAAGTATTAATGAAGAACCAGACAAAAGAAGTCGTATGTTGGGAGCATTGTGACCCAAATATAGCTAAATGTGAAGGTTTGAGAAGTAAAATGTTGGAAATCTGAAATTAGCCGGCAGATCTGTCATTGTGTTGAGAAAGCACAATTAATGATTTTGTATGCAATCTCTTCTCAGCACCATATATAAATAAAAGGTTACATTGCTGCTCATTTAGATTGTAGCAACACATATGGATGGGATTAGAGTTCATCCAAGTAACCTGTTTTAAACTAAAAGTCTCTCATAATGCTGATAAAAGGTAAAGCACAAAGAATACTGAATGAAAATGTTCTTAATAAATTTCAATTCTATCTGTTACAAGGCATCTGTACCACAGCTTTACACAAAGTCTAGGTTCCTTGTTTACTGATGTTACTGTAAGTTACATACATGACTGACTGAAGCCACCGCTGTCGTCCATTACACAGTGGGTGACTGAATGCAAGGCATGTACTTTTATACTGGAATGTTACATGTCATGATATCATGTTGCTGTTTTATGGATGCAGCCAGTCTGGTCTGGAATAGTACCTCAGAATCCATAGCAGGGCCTGGCGCTTTCAGAAAATGTGCCCAAAGACCTGATTGAAGAGGAGACTTGCTCAGATTACTGCCGTCATTGCCAAGCTGTCATGAAGCATGATTTTCACTGGGGTGCGGCTTTATTAACTGTAGAGATAGGTTTTCCACCCAGTTTAGTGGTGAGGAAGCAGGAGAGTGGGGAAACGGGCTACACTCTGGTACCACACCTTAGCCATTGCTGTGACTGCCCAGTGTGTGGGGTGTTAAAACCAACCTTATCTTCAAAGTAGCACGTGGAAAACAGAATGAACCCAGAGCCGGGATAGAATAGGGAAAAGTTAGTTATTAAAATTTGATTGCTATTTGGTAGTTTTCTGCGGTTTAAAGTTGCACATTTTTTCATTCCAACAAACTCATTAATTAAATAAAATGGTGCTGCCAACCCTGTTTTGCCAGACTGGTTAGCTTAATATGGAGCATCTATTGGCCTCACCTGTCCAAAGACAGAGAGCAAACTCGTAATGAGCTCCCTGATGGTGTTAATAATTACAGGTGGGTTACATCTGCCCAACCTTGCCCTTAGAAAGTGGCAAAATTGGGAAGGGAGGTGGTAGGCTGCTGCTGGCACCATTTTGTTGCCCATCTCTTCCTGTTTTAAGGTGGGAAACTCTGTCCCAGGCAACTAATTTGCACCTTTTTCACTCAGCAGACACACGCTTGGTCAGTTGAAGATTAATATTCACCAGCCATAAGTCACAATGTACATTTTATAATGCCATTTAACTTAACAGACTAGGATTTATATATGAACAGCAGTGAGAGAGAAATTATGGGAGAAAAGAGCAATTGAGAGGTTGGTTTCCAGGAAGGCTTTGAAGTCAAGAAAATACATGGCATGGCTGAAGGGTTTAGAAGGAAGCTGCAATGGATATTGAGATGACTGAAGATTGCATCATCATTGACAAAATAGAGACAGGAACGATGCAGAGTGGATCGCAATTGAAAGAGCAGAGTTGTGAGGTCGGATGTCAAGTTGGTAGAGATGGTGGAAGTGGGATTGAAGAGCTGGTGAAAGGACCCACAGAAAGCGACAAGATTTTGAAGAAGCTGCCCTGAATGTCATGGTCAACAGGAGTTTGTTCAGCAATGGAGTGATGTTGCTGAGCTGGAATGTGGGTGCCAGAGTTCTGAATGAGAATTTGATTTGTGGAGCACATAAAGTTGGGTGGGAATGCATTGGAAAAGTCTAGTGTGGACATAACAAAGACATGAGGAAGGATTACTGTCAGAGTGAGACTGAGGTAACCAGAGGTTGGGTTCAAACTTCAGCTCAAGTTGAACATTGAATTGGAGGGGGTTGGGATCAGGAGTTAAGGTGCAGAATTTCTGGTGAACAGAGGTACTTTAGCTTTACCAATATGAAAGGTTTCTAGTTCATTTGTGATTAATTATCACTCAGCCAAGTGACCAGCACAATGACAGTCACAGAATAAATGATGATGGCGGTAGGGGTGAAGTAAAACTGGATAGCATCTGGATACGTAAGAAGACTGAGCTCGTGTTTGTAAATGATGTTACTGAATAGTTACATACAGACAAGGATTGGAATTGCAAAGCGATGGGCAGCTTAGAGCAAAAGTACTTGTGGAAATGTGCTGGCAGTGCTGATGCAGGTACAAACCTAATCATGGAGTGCAGTGGAATGGAGGTAAATCATAAAGGAAGAGACAGCTACACTGATGCCTATAGGAGGTTGAGAAGGAGGAAGAGGACAAATCCACAGCACTTTCATAGACTCTGGTTAATAACTTTGATTAACACAGTCTCAGTTCTGTGAGGGTGACCGAACAAGAATTGAAGGGATCTGAACAAGGCATACGGCTCGATGATGGCGGCAGCCTCTAAAGCCTCAAGGAGGAAGGACATTTTGGAGATATGTTCTATTTAAGGAGAAAGATGACTATGCTAGATTTTTATACTTCCATAGCTTGTATGTTTTGGGTGCAATACTTATGTGTGCACCATTCTTGAAACAAAACCATGATTTGTAATGAATTGTAGCTGTGAGGATTTGTTTTTCAATGTCAGCAAGATACACAATCATATTTTGTCTCCTGAAAATGTACATGATTTCTCTATGTGAGGGAAAGTAGAATATTATCTTTACAAACTAATTTTGCACTGATTTCATAGTAGTGAAGCATATCTATTGGGGAACAATCATGCATGTGTTATAGTATTAATGGTATCTTAGATTAAATGCTAACTAGTCTATTTGTACTTCAAAATGGGATAATTATCTTGAAAACATTCCAATGTAAGAATTTACATTTTATAATTTATAATCAATTTAATTCCATTTCATGTTGTTTATTTTGCTGGTTCCAGTTGCTGCTCGAAATTGACCACGATATCTCATGAAGTTTTTGTGGAGTGATTTTAGCTGAAGAGTTAACAATTGTAACAATTTTCTACTCAGTAATAACCTGCAGGGAATAACTCTCCCGGTAATAAGATATTCTTTTGACCTTTATGTGTGGCAGTATAAAGTACATTGTGAGTACAATAAAATGTAAAATGGTCCTAATCAAATTCCTGTGATAGTTTTGGTCATGGGTTTCTGTTTGAGAAGGTTCTCAATTTGATTTTTCACTGAATGTTCCAGGTCATGAATTTTCAATGTTATCAGAGAAATGTCTGTGTGTGGGTTCAGGATTATGTACCTGCTACACCAACCAGGTAAACTAACGTCTTCATGGGAAGTGTGCTTATTGACTTTTGGAACATTGTTCTGGATTAGTGGTGCTGGAAGAGCACAGCAATTCAGGCAGCATCCGAGGACAGGCAAAATCGACGTTTCGGGCAAAAGCCCTTCATCAGGAATAAAGGCAGAGAGCCACCACTAATCCAGAATCTGGTTTCCAGCATCTGCATTCATTGTTTTTACCTTTTGGAACATTGTGTCAATTAATGTATTGCTATTTTGAGGTCCATGCTGCAACCGACACTACGTCATCCAAAAGGTAGCGCTATTTTAAATGAGTTGTGAACTATTCACATGTTTATTGGTCTGATTATTCATTTTACTTTTCATGAAATTTTGAATACTTTTCTTGACTTGACTTAAAACTGAATGGGAAATAGGAAGCTTGGCCTAAGCCTGCCTTTTGATCTTTGGTACTTGCATATGCCTTTTCCCCCACTCTGACTCCTACCCCTGTTGTTTCATTATGTACAGATCTGTCCTACATTATAACCTCTAAAACAAACAGTGATACACTGGGCTGGTACTTGTGTCTGACAGATTGAATTAAAGTGACTCTTCATGTTTGTTTTCTTATATGTCCTCCTTCTCAACGACTGAGCAAGTTCTAGTTCTTGAGCATTTTAATTAAAAAAAAATTGACAAAGGCTATGTTGTGCTGGGTGGGGTGTGGTGGGGTGGGGGGGTGGGGGGCAGTGGAACACAAGGATAGTTGCTTCCATCAGCTGTAACTTCTCAGTCAGAAAAGATTCAGGGTTGAGTTTCAAATGGGTTAGAAGGTGAGTTATGCTGATACCTCCATCATCAATTGCTTCAGTTGTACTGGCAGCAGTGGCCTCAGAAATATCCCTTCTCATTTTGGCTGGTACTATCTCTTTCACAGAGATTAAAAGTTACTGGTTTCACTCTGGTTATATCCTATTGCCTTGTATTATGACTATCCTTTCCTGCCAGAACGTGGAAAATATATGAGTCAGGGTTGTGCCACTTTAATCAACCTGTTTGGATATATCATGGCACAACTCTTGAGTAGATGGAACTTGAAATCAGACCTTCTAGCTTGGAGGCAAGGACACTATCACTCTTCCACAGGAGTCCCTCTTGTGCACTTTACATTCTTGGCTTTACTGGGTGAATGTAGACAAGCAGGAGGCTGGAAGAACACAGCAAGCCAGGCAGCTTCAGGACTTGGAGAAATCAACATTTTGGGTGTAACCCTTCTTCAGGGCTTTAATGGTTGAATAGCTGTGAGTGTGTGAAAGCTATAAAAAGAGGCACGCAATAGAGGCTAATTACTAAGTGATGAAGTTCAGGCAAAATACAGGAATTTTCAGGTGGAGCCCTGTTTGAGAGATTTTTGGCAGATTGAAGGGAGAGTGCTGAATTGAGCAGTGGTTGAAGTGAGTATTGCAGCTGGTAGATTATGGCATTCAAAGCTGAGCGGACAGAACTTGACGATTTGTGGGAAAACATGAAGGCACTTCCTGGATGACTTCCAAGTTTTTGCAGCTGTACCCCTGCAGCCACGACACAACTCCCTTTGAAGAAGTCTAAACTTGCTGTGCGTACTGTTTGGCACTCATGAAATCAGGGCTCCCTGCTGTTGTGTGCAACCAGTGAGCAGCATGGGCAGCTCTGGCTGCACGCAGCAATCATTTCAAAGAAAAAGAAGTTGATGTTGTATCTGCATTGTAGTAAAAATGTTTTAGAGTCTCATCCAATTTAACTCCTGTATCTTTGCTTCTGTCTGCAAATTATTATAAGACCATAAGACATAGGAGCGGAAGTAAGGCCATTCGGCCCATTGAGTCCACTCCGCCATTCAATCATGGCTGATGGGCATTTCAACTCCACTTACCCGCATTCTCCCCGTAGCCCTTAATTCCTTGTGACATCAAGAATTTATCAATT
>NC_057737.1:23919549-23984932 GCF_004010195.1 Chiloscyllium plagiosum | reverse complement strand
GGGACTTTCCCTGCCTCCAGTGACTTTTGAAAGATCTCAACCAACGCCTCCGCTATTTCCTTAGCCACCTCCCTCAGAACTCTAGGATGTAGCCCATCGGGGCCAGGAGATTTGTCAATTTTAAGACCTTTTAGCTTTTCTAGCACTTTTTCTTTTGTAATGGCAACCATACTCAACTCAAACCCCTGACTCCCTTTCATTGTTGGGATATTACTCATGTCTTCCACTGTGAAGACTGACGCAAAGTACGTGTTAAGTTCTCCTGCTATTTCCTTATCTTCCATCACTAGGCTTCCAGCATCAGTTTGAAGTGGCCCAATGTCTACTCTTGCCTGTCGTTTGTTTCTTATGTATTGAAAGAAACTTTTACTATCATTTCTAATATTACTGGCTAGCCTACCTTCATATTTGATCCTCTCCTTCCTTATTTCTCTATTTGTTATCCTCTGTTTTTGTAGCCTTCTCAATCTTCTGATTTCCCAGTGCTCTTGGCTACTTTATAGGCTCTTTCTTTTTCTTTGATGGATTTCCTGACTTCCTTTGTCAGCCATGGCTGTCTAATCCCTCCCGGATAATCTTTCTCTTCTTGGGGATGAACCTCTGTACAGTGTCCTCTATTTTACCCACAAACCCCTGCCATTTTTGCTCTACTGTCTACCCTGCTAGGCTCTGCTTCCAGTCTATTTTCGTCAGTTCCTCTCTCATGCCCTCATAATTTCCTTTATTTAACTGTAACACCATTACATCCGATTTTGCCTTATGACATTATGATGTCTTTTAAAACATGTTAGTTAGACTATTAGACTTACATGCACTTGTAAAATTTTAGATAACATGGAAATTTATTTTAATGGTGTACAGAATCTCCAAACTTGCCTTATTTCATCCATTAATTAAGTGTCTCCTATAGAGTAATTAGTCATCTTCGTAATTTCTAGTTATAGAGATGGTTCTGGCAAATCACCTGAATAAATTGCTCGTTGACACAGTTAATTTTAAGATGATCTGATCTGTAGAAGGTGCAGCAATATTTGTTGAATTCTGGGGCAGATTCCCCTTGGGAATGCTGGATTATCTGGGAACTGTTATTGCAATAAAACCCGGGCAGGTTGTATTCGAGTCATGAACCCCTTGCTTTCTAGTTTTCCTGTATTCTCTATGCCTAGATGATCCAATAATCATAAAGGTAAGAAACAGGAAGATATACCTAATAGTTTATATAGCACAGTGCATCTATCTTTTTGCTTTTTTCTGTTATAGAAAAAACATTGTTGACAGGGTGAAACTAAGTTTTGTTTGGAGAGTATTTGAAACAATTGACTTTGATGCTGTCTTCATCGGGTAGCTATTCCATTTGTGTTCTTCAGTATAAGGTCAAGGTCGTCATAAATAGTCTTTACTGTGCAAGTATCATTTATTGAATAATTCAGCAGGGCTACTTTCGATTTTCTCTTAAAGCATCAATCCAAGGCCAGCTGAATATTTGTCCATTTTATGCAATATAAAAATTGTCAGAAAGAATGCTGCACAATCATCCCGAAGGCATAACATATCTAAGTGAGAAGTTTCTTATCACTTTCAACCTCATACACATACTTCAGAGCTTCATGTTATTGTGAGCAAGCATTTGCAATGTTTGTTCAATGATCATTTTACCTTTTGGGTGTGACGGACATTAAGAGGCACCAGGTCTCTTGCCAATTATAATTGTAAAGAGGGCCAATGCATTTGAGTGAATATGTTTCTTTGCTTGCCTTATCTGTTCCAAGTTCTGTAAGCCCATGTCCTAGAACTGTCTTCCGTTTGTTAGATCAACAGCCTATCTGGCTGTGAATCCCAGATAAAGCTTTACTGCTTCAGACCACCTCATTATAGGAAGGGAAACCATTAATGGGGTACACAATTGTCCCCAACATTATGGACTGTGGAACAGTTGTACCATCAGTTTAGCATCTCTTGGATATCCATCATTTTGTTTGTTCAAAAAGGCACTTTTATTTCCAGAATTTTGATCCTTGTTTTTTGGAATTCCTACATAAGTTTCTGATTGCTCCTGATTTGTTGAATAACAAGGCTGAGACATATAAGATAATCAGAGGGTTAGATAGGTTGGACAGTGAGAGCCTTTTTCCTGGGATAGCAATGGCTAGCATGAGGGGACATAGCTTTAAATTGAGAGATAATAGATACAGGACAGATGTCAGAGGTAGTTTCTTTACTCAGAGTAATAGGCGCATTGAACGCACTGCCTGCAACAGTAGTAGACACGCCAATTTTAAGGGCATTTAAATAGTCATTGGATAGTCATATGGATGAGAATGGAATAGTATAGGTTAGATGGGCTTCAGATTGGTTTCACAGGTCGGCAGAATATCGAGGGCTGAAGGGCCTGTTCTGCACTGTAATGTTCTATATTCTATCTCAATGTTTGTTGCATGCCATAACATTCAAACCATGTGGTACCAAGAGAAACTTCCTTGACGAACTTCCTGGTAGCTGAAATAATTTGTGTTAAGAAATATTGATTGGATAGACCAATTGAATTTGGATTGTCTGCCTGGTTCTATTAAAAAGTATTTTGTGTTTAGATGTAGTCATAGGCCATGAAAATGGAGTAAATGTGGAAATGCGGCTACCTTCTAATGGGCTTAGTGCATTTGCAGCCTGGCTGGCGAATACATAGAATATAGGTGAATCCAGATAATTGTGAAAACCAGTGACAAATGGATTTTAATATCACCAAATGTGGTCTCAACCACATTTATATAAAGCATACAAGAAGAAACTTTCCAAATCATGCAATGCTGGAAACATTAGATTTCCAAACAGTCTTTGGGGAGAGAGGTGGGAAGTCCAGGTATGCAATTCTCTAAAATATCACAAACAGATCCAGAAATATTCAACAAATATTGATGGATAATATCTTAATATCTTGAGGATCTGTCTGCAAGTGAATAGTACTCATATTTCAACAATGCAAAGTCCTGGTTACACCACATAGAGTACAGTGAGGTGTTCCGGGCACCAGGGCTTTGAGAAGACATATTATCTTTGGAGGGACTGCAATGAAGATTGACTAAAATGACACCTGGGCTCCAAGGCTCAAATTCTGAGGAGAAATTAGGATTTAGGATTGTATTCCCTGGAATTTACAAGTTTGAGGATTGACTCAAATGAAGTTCAAGGTATTTGTAAGAGCACCTAGAGTAAATAGGTAAGGAGGAGGCAATAGGTGTTGTTAGTTTGGAACAATCTTTGCCAAATGTTAATTGGTACTGGATCAATTTTTAACTTTAAAATGTAAATTAATAAATATTTGTCAATAAAAGTTATTACGGGATATGTGGGAAGAAGGTGAGTATATGGAGTCCTGTCACAAATCAGCCACAATTTTGTTGAATGGCAGAACAGGTGTGAGTGGCTACATAGCCTCTGCTCTTCCTCGGGTCCTAATTCTGGACAGGAGTGTTTCAATAAAAACAAACAGCTTTTTCTGATGGTTATGTCCAATCATCAGTGCAGGGGACGAATCTTTAGGTCCTGCTAAATCGACATCCTGCTGAATACTCTGTCTAAAATCTAAGGCAAGTTCAGAATCATAGAAACTTGTAGCACTGAAGGAGATAGTTGGCTCCTCAAGCTTTGAACAAGCTATTCAATTAGTCTGACTTTCCAGCTTTTTGCCCACAGCTATGCAAATATTTCCTTTGCAAACATATACCCAGTTCCCTTGTGAATGTTAGTATTGATTCTGCTTCCACCAACCTTACAGGCAGTGGGTTAGAGATTATAATCTTCTGCATAAAAATACATAATTTCTTCTTATCTCCCTCTATTTATTTGGCCATTTATCTTATTGGAAATGTACTGAATGCTAAGGGCTTGCTAAGGGCATTTAAGTTTCCCGCAGTGTTGCACGTCTGGCCTATTTCAAAATATTCTCTTGCTGTTGACAGAGTGGTATCTGAGTTTTTGGATTTGGTATTTCACATGTTAGAGATTATACTAGCCTTCCCAAATTGAATTTTCGAAATTCTTTACTATAGCTGGTGCCACTGCTCGGAATGGTTAAAGTTTCTTCTTCTTTTCATTCTGATTAGTATGTTTTGATTTGTGTATGAAAAACATCTAGAAAACTATTTTAAAAATGTCTTTTGGAATAACATAAGAGTCATTGAATATGTTTTCTATTTTTAAAAGAAAAATGCAGAGTATGGAAAAGATAACTTTTTACCTTCACTGAAAGTGGGTTTGCTGAAAAAGGAAAAATGAATTTCAATGATGGCTTTTAATAATAAGGGTAGTCTTTCTAAATGAGAGAATCTCGGTTAAACTGTAGACTCTCATGACCATAAATGAAGGAAATGTTAAGTGTAATTGTAATGTATTTCCTATAATTGATCAATAGTATTATGCATTGGAGATGTTTATTTATACATTCAAGATGTAGATCTGTTGACTTCAAGTATGACCAGTTTTATGTTTCCCTGTTTACAGTATTCATTTGATAGATTTCTAGGTTACTATCTGCTTCAGCAGTCCATTACTAAAGAAGTTGATTATACACATTAACCAGCCGATCTTATCTTATTATCACAGTAATTTGCAAGCTCTTGTTGCTGTTATACTTTAGTGAGTCACGACTGCAAAGATTTTGTTCTTTTGGATAAACCTAGCACATGCTTAACCCTATCATTGCTCCTATGCCTCAGTCACTGCGTATTGTTTGAATGGAACTGTAACTATTATGCACAGAATAGTACTATTAATCAAAGGAGTCACAGCAATGATCTGATGAATGTCACCAAAGGTGAGGAAGATAAAGCACTGAGTGAGGCCAAACATGGCTTCCACAAAGATACTTATGGAGGTGTGATAAGTCAGACATCTATTTGTAATGACTCAGTAAGTTACACTCTTCAAAAGCAGGCTGATCAGTGAAAAGCACTGTCATTTTAAATATCCATCTACAGAGTACACAAGGCTGGCTTCTGCCCACGTTGACATTTTTGGCAGGCTTGGGCAAGAAAAGCCTCATTAATTAGGTGGAGCCGGATGACAGTTGTAATGCTACTGCTCAGAGGTCTATCATCATTGGGAGTGAAGGAAGTTGAGATCTGCTGCTGTGCTTGAACTGCTACAGCTGGTTAAAGGGAGAGTGGGCTCATTTGTATATGAAATGGCAGCAAAGTGCACCAACAACTGAAGATGAATCTGCATTAGGTGAAGAAATGAAATTAAAATAAGCAAAGATTTGTTCATGTTACTAAGAAATAAGAGCGAGGGTGTCACACGTTGGCGATGTGTCGTGTGTAGGAGTGATAGGAATATTTTATAGGGAAAATTCAGAACAGTGAAGTGTCAAACATCCTAAAAGCAGAGAGACGTGGAAGCTGGAGAGAGAGGATCTGGCCTAAGCAGATCCAATGGGACAAAGGATTGTGTGGTGGTCTACATAAGGACTCATTAACTGCAGGGGGAGGTTGTATGGTAGAGGTAGTATTGCAAGTGAGGATCAAGAGACATCTTCCAATTACTCAACATCTCATCACTAAGGGGCATGTCATGTAAGTAGTCAATTGGAAATTAGACCCAGTAAGTTAGTTGGCTTGAAAGCTAGATATAATGCTGATAAATAGTTACAGTAAAAATGTATGAAATTAATGGAAGCTGAAGTGAATTTGGTCTTAAAAAGTGAAACAAAAATTGACCATTTAGATTTTGAAGTTAATTTCTCTGTCGATGTACCTACATACACTGTTCTGATGATATGAGAGAATGATTTCTGTGGTGTAGAGACAAGGAAACCTAACCACAGTGGACTTTATTGATAATATAATTATTAACTTACAGCTGCTCTGATATAGTCAAATAACAAAGGATGCACCACTTTGAAACTCTCTTCGTAACACCAGATGTAGAGTAATGTTTGTAATGTGAAGCATATCTTACCTAATTAGAATGGAATTTTTAAGCATTTTGCATAAATGTGTGAAACAGATGGAACTGAGTGTGATTTTGGTAGCCAATATCCTATATGTTAAGGTTATCTGAGAAATACCACTAATGACTGACTGCAATAGGCTATAGGTCCTTTATACATGTAAATCAGGGGTTTGATCCTTTTTTCCAGTTCCTTGAAGAAAATTGGATTAGTATGAGTGGGTCAGTTGTCAACTAAAGGAAAGTAAATAAACTTAGAAAATGGAGCCGCGAGATCTAATAATCTTACCTGCTTGTAATACAATAACAGCAAAACATTTCACCTTCCCCAGCTATGTATTGACACAGCTCTTACTACTACTGCCAGAGAGGCAGGCAGTTTGACGGTCATTGCTGGAGAAGAGAGAGTGCGTCAGGTACGTGAGTTCACCCCCATCATTTAGATGAAAGTCAATGCCCAATTTTACTCTGGGTGTCGTCCTTTCAATTTGAAACCTGAGTGCCAGTAAATTTTCACCCCTCTAACTCTAACTAATGATTTAGTTCTTCTTTACCATTCGTAGCCATAGGCTAAACAAAATTCTTTAAATCCCCTAATCCCACTATCCTGCCTACATTATCCCATTTGACTCAGAGTTTGGCTTTTGACCTCATGTTCTCTCCTTCACAGAACTTTTGTGGAGTCTATCTCCAACATATTGCTATCCCTGCCTCAGCCAGTTTGCTGCTAATATTCTCAAACATAGTCCTCGCTCCTCTTGAGTTGACTATTTCAATGTTTCTGTGGCTGATATCATGTCCCTCACCTCTCATCCTCTCATTCGCTGAAAGCTCTGCTTGTATTGTCTCCTGTTATTGTCCAATTACCCATCATCCCTGGCCTTATTGACCTACATTACCTCTGGGACTGCAGTACTCCAAAGTTGTTTTTAAAGCTCTCATTTAAGCAACATGACTGTGATGAAATCAATAGCAAGTTCAAGACAATAGGTTGGAAACTCATAGGCTCCCAGGTTTCACACCGAAAGGACCACACACACATTGGCTTTCCATGGTCTTATCCCTGTGACCTCCTCCTCATCCACTCCCAAACTTTCTATTTTGCCAAATCCATCACCTGAAGCATTTCTCTTTCTGCCAAACACCCTGGAATTCCTTCTTTAAATTGCTCCACTCTCCACCTCTCCACTCCTTAGAACACTTTCACTTGATTAAACCATTGGTCAGTGCTTCTAATATCTCATCCTTTAGTCTGGGATGCATTTTTGTCTGACTGTGTCTTGTGCTGCACAATGGGAGTCCTTTCTACATTAAAGATGAGGTGTAATTGCGATTGCTACTTTGATGCTGTTATATTAATGAACCCTGAAGAAATGGTGGAGAACTGCCAAATGTATCTCTGTTCAAGCAAGGAGCCATCAGTCACACCTCATGGGATCGCAACTTCAGAAAAATAAAGCAGCCTGTCTCCACCAAATCTACAAGTGGACCTGCTTCACTGTCAAATTTAATCTCTGCAAAGTGTTGCAATAATGAGCAAACTATCTTTCAAGTAACTCTCCAATTTAAAAATGAACATAACCTTACCCTAAGTTCCGCTATCAATTGAAATGAGGTGTAAGCTACAGACATGTGGGATAAAGGAAGGAATATGCACAAAAGGAATAGAACATTAAATAAATTATCACAGCAGTAGGCTCAGTGCCTCTTGTATGTGTGACCTGTCTTAGCAACCAACATGTTTTATTTTACAGCTTTTATGGCTACAGTACCCCTTTAAGCGTTAAGAGGCAATTATCATTGAATCATTAATATGCATGAAAGGTTAATTAGATGATTTAAGACAATGATATCTGGTTACAGTAACAAGCTTGTGATATGTTTGGTTAATACCTTTTGATCTGATTATTTTTAATTATTGAAGATATTTGAATGATTGCATGTCTCTGTTCATACCATATGGCTAATTAGCAGAGGATTTAAATGTTTAAAAATTGTTCACTTGACACATTAATTCCATTGTATCTGGCAGAGAAAGTCATATCACCTTACACTATATTTCTTTTCATTGTTCAGAGACATAATTCATATAGAAATTTAAACTAGTGTATAATATGTGGTGTGCAACACTGAGCTAGAACACACTATTTTTTTAAAAAAACTTCTTAATCTGATACAGTTATCCAAATGAGGTACAGGTTAACATTTAAGATTACATTAATTTACTGAGAGAGTAAATGACTCATCTGAATTGTGGATACTCATACCATTTGCTATTGAGTTGTTCCTTCATTTCACAGCTGCTTCCAACACACATGAGAATTGTTTACCACTCGAAGTAAAGTATTAACATCTTTTAGTGATGGAGCTAATTAGGGTCATTAGAACATAATATTTAGGACTTGTCCCTATTACGGTCAAACATGACAGGACAATTTAATTGAGGTTATTTTTCTTTTGCCTCCTCCTGGTGATCTGGGGTGGACTTGGTTTCCAGGTTGCAACCTTGTTTATAAATGTCAAGCGAAAGTAAATTGCTGGGACGTAAACAACTCGTACATTAGAAATTATGCAGACAACTTGTGATTTATAACAGGCAGAGATTCCCATCTCAATATTTTGCGAGCCTTGTGGAATTTCCCAAATTTTTAAAGATATTTCTCTTGTTCTTGTCAAGAACCCATTCCTTTTGTTCTCCAGAATAGGCACTGGGCAGTGAACAACGGCAGCAAATGGCCAGTTTTCCCTTTTCTTCGTGTCAGGGCACTGAGGCAAGTTATGGTTATAACATCCAAAAGTAAAATTCTGCAGATGTTAGCATCACGGAAGCACACAATTGTAATGGTGTATAATGAGGACATTCCACTCATCATGTCTGCACCGGCACTTTGTGCATTTTCATCTAGTGTCAGACCCCTGATATTTCCCCATAACCCTGCACGTTATTTCCACTTAAAGAATCATCCAATACCCTCTTGATTACCCAGTTGAACCTGCCTCCATCACACTTCCAGCCTGTGCTTTCCAAACTCAGACTACTTGTGTTTGCTTCTTTTCCAAAATACTTTAAAATTGTGCCTGTTGGTTCTCGATGCTTTTCCAAATGGGAGCAGTTTCTCCTGATCGACTCTGTCCAGAGCCCTCATGAGTTTGAAAACTTCTATCAAATCACCCCTTAACCTTCTCCTCTGCAAGGAAAACAATCCCAATTTCTCCAATTTCTATTCTCCATAACTGAAGTTTCTCACTTTCACGTCCCTTGGAAACATTCTTATTAACCTCTTCAGAATTCTCTCCAAGCCATTCATATCTTTATTAAAGTGTGACACCCAGAACTGTACTCAATATTCCAGCTGAGGCATAAGTCAGTATGTGCATCAATCCTATTTAAATTTAACATAATCCCTCTGCCCTTGTAATTTATTCCCTTACTAATTTGGTCTAGAATACTCTTTGCTTTTTTTAAACAGCTCTGTCTCCCTCTGTCCTGCCATCCTTGGTGACTTATGCATATATACACCTTCACACCATTTGGAGTAGTACCGGTTACTTTATGTTGTCTCTCCATGTTTTTTGTACAAAGTACATCTCCTTATTTCTCAGCATTGAACTTCATCTACCACCTATCTGGCAGCTCTACCAACTTGTTAATGACTTTTTGAAGTTTAACACTGTTCTCCTAACAGTTTGCAATCCCTCCAAGGTTTTCAAGATTGTTATGGGAAAGGGAAGGAACCAGTTGTCATGGTCAATATGGAACCAATGCCATAGAAATATGTGAAGATGACAGAGCAAAAATGCAGACTGTTGTGGATAGGTGAAATAAATGGGCAAACATCTGACCGACTATAATCTGGGAAAATATGAAGTTGTTCACTTTTGAAGAAGTAATAAAAAGACAGCGTATTATTTAAACAGTGAGTGACCGCAGAATTCTAAAGTGCAGAAAGTTGTAGGTGGTCCAGTGCGTGAGTCACACAAAGTTGGTGTGCAGGCAAAGCAAGTCATTAAGAAAGCTAGTGGAATACTATCCTTCTCAATGAGAAGAATTGAACATAAAAGTAAGAATTACTTCAGTTGTACTGGGCATTAGTGGGACCACATTGCAAATGATGTCTTTTGGCCTTCTTATTTAAGGAAGGATTTAAATGCATTGGAGATATTTCAGCGGAGGTTTATGAGATTCACTCCTGGAATGAGCCTATTGTTTTGTCAGAAAAGTTTGAACAGGCTGCACTTGTTTTCACTAGAGTTTACTAAAGTCAGGGATGACAATTAATGTCTGTAAGATCCTGAAAGATTGTGGCAAAGTGGCTATGGAAAGGATGTTCACTTTTGTGGGTGAGTCCAGAACTAGGAGACACTGTTTTAAAGTTAGGGGACACCCTTTTGGGAGAGAAATGAAGGTAATCTCTTTTTCTGTTAGAGATACGTGACTTTGAATGTTCATCGAATGTTCTTAGATAATGTCTGCTGACATTTGCAAATAGGAATACAGAAGTGGGCATGCGTAAAATTCCAAACCAGCTATATCATCATGTGGAATTCATCCTGACGTCATATGCAAAGGCCACACTATGCAGAAAAGTGATTTTAAAGTGGAGTTTAGCAGTGGGGAGTGAGCACACGGGATACAGGAGTGAGGGTGTGGGATAGGACATTGGGGCTGAAAGGATGCTGGAGGGGGAAGTGAGGACCTGGGAGTGTGGAATGAGGACGTTGGGGACGGGATTTGGGATTGTGAGAATATGGTAAAGGGGAGAGTGTCCTGCCACGTCCTTGACAAATCTACATGTCCTTAGTGCCTCTCTCCCAGAAGGTCTATTTGTTTGCAGTATGGCCTTAGGTTAATTACCCATTATCAATGTTATAGGGACTAAAGTTAATTGAATTATATCTTTCTCTCCATTTAAATAGAAATAATATGTAATGTGGGGGTATAAAGCCAAGAATCTATGGGACAAAGAAATAGCGTTGATTTCAGAAATAATGCTATAAGTGGTGTTGAGTTACCTGCTTGATTCTAAGATAATAGCATTTAGTGATTTTGCATTGTATCAGTGATGACGATATGGTAAAGAAATAATAATTATTCAACCCCATCTGGTGCAGGCCTTAGAAATTATGAATTTCCCAATGTTACCACAACTGTCATGTAATTTTCTTCAGCTATTTTATGACACATCATTGCCCTTAATTAGCAATTGATGATGACCTTTCACAATGCTGTTAGGATATAAGGATTCATAGCTTCAACAAAATAATCATACAGCGAGTTGTGATTCATATGTCACAGCAAACATAGCAAAGCCCAATTGCTAACATAATATTTAGTTAGTCAAATGCAAATTCTCACTTGTAAGTTTGACATTTTATGTATTAACCCATGAAGATTAGCACCTATTTTCCACATTACAGGTTCTGTGCAACAGTAAAATCCTTGGTGGATTTACAGCACCAAAAGAAGTTAACCAGAGACAGTTGTGAACATGCGTGGTGGCTCAATGGTTACCACTGCTGCCTCACAGCACTAGGGACCCGGGTTCAATTGCACCATCAGGCGGCAGTCTTTGTGGAATTTGCACATTCTCCCCATGTCTGTGTAGATATTCTCCTGGGTGCTGTGGTTTCTTCCTACAGTCCAAAGATGTGCAGGTTAGATGGATTGGCTGTGCTAAATTGCCCATAGTGTCCAGGGATGTTCGGGCAAGGTGGGTTAGCCATGGGAAATGAAAGGTTATGGGCAGGGGGTTGGCTCCGGGTGGACGTGGTGGGTCGAGTGGCCTGCTCTCACATTGTAGGGATTCTATGGTTAAGCATGAATCCCATCCAAAAGCTGTTCGTACCTCACAGCAGTGCTTAAGTAATTACTTGGTTTTCTTCACCAATATTTTAAAATGACTTCTTTACCTCGTCCACAGCTCCCTCTTTGCTACATCAGCATTTTCAAATAACATTTTCAATGTTAGTAAGTGGTGATATTTTAAAACCTATCCAGTTACGGGAATGGTCAAAAAATTACAAGGCCATACAATTAGCACACCTTTGTTCCAATGTTTGTTTCACTCATCTCGGCCCAGGAAGTAATATATTCTATATAATGTGTTAATCATAACAAAATGCTACATAGCAATTCTGATGGAAGTTCAGGACCTGAAACATTAACTTGGTTTTTCTCTCCACAGATGCTGCCAGAGTTGCTGTGTATTTCCACCATTTCCTCAATGTTTATTTCAGAGTCATTATGGGGACTTTAATTCTCCAAATACAGACTGAGATACTGGTGGTGTACTGAGGGGTAAGGGCCAGAGAGGGGCAGGTATTCCTGGACTGTGTTCAGGAGGATTTCTACAGTGTCCTGTCCAAAAACCAAAGGAGCACTGTTAGACCGGATCTTGGAAAATGAGGTAGGCATGTAGATCAATTGACCATGGGGGAGCAATGATAATCAAGTGGCAAGGAATCTGTTTCCAGGGGCAAAAATGCAGCTGGGGCCAGATAGACTGAAACCAAAGGCTGGCAGAAAGAAAATAGCTGAACAATGGGCTACCTTCAAAGGGCGAGTTGTTGGGACATAGTCAATGCATATTCCCTCAGAAGGGAAAGGTGGGACAAACAATTCCAGAGTTTCCAAGAGGAGAAAAGTGATAGAAATTAAGTTTAAAAAAGAAAAAAAGTGCTTATGACAGATATCAGGTAGTAAATACAATTGAGAACCAAGCTGAATGATGGAAGTTCAGAAGGAAGGTGATAAAACAGATGTGAGAAGCAATGAGTGATTATGAGAAAAGACTGGAAGTCAATGTAAAAGGAAATCCCAAAGTCTTCTATTAGCAAATCAACAGTAAAAGGAGGAGAAAAAGGACCAAAAGGGAATTACACTTAAAAGGTGAAGGCTGTCTAAGGTGTTAAATGAATATCATGCATCAATCTTTATCCACAAGGAAGATGTTCCACTGGTAATGATGACAGAGGAGGAAGCTTAGTCACTAGAGAAGTTTAAGATTGATAAGGAGGAGGAATTAGTTAAGCTGACTGTACTTTAAGTTGGTAAGATACCAAAGCTGGCTGAAATACATCCAAAGATATTGAAGGAAGCGAGAGATGCTGGCAATTACCTTTCAATATTCCCTGGATTCAAGAGTCGGACAGGAGGACTGGGGAACTGCAATCATTATACTCTTGCTCTAAAGAAGTTGTAAAGTTAGGCCCAGCAAGTACAGATCAGTCAGTTTAATGTGGTGATGGAGAAATGTGTAGAACCAATTATTCAAGAGAGAATCAATAATTACATGGGAAACTGTGGATTTATTCAGAAGAGTCTGGATGGATTTATTCAGGAAAATCCTGTTTAACCAATTTGCTGGAGTCTTTTTAAAAAATAAGTAAAAGAGAGGGTTGATGAGGACCAGGCTGTTGTTACTGAGTACGTGGACATTCAGATGGCATTCAGTACTGTACCATACAACAGACATTTGAAGAAAATCATAGGTCATGGAATAAAAGGGATAGTTGCAAAGTGGATACAAAATTGGATGAGGAATAGGAAACAGAGAATTGTAGTTGTTGATATTTTTCAGCCTGGAGGAAAGTTTGTTATTGTGTTCCCCAGGGATGGCATTGGGAGCCTTACATTTCCATATATAGAATGTTTTTAAAGATTTATTTATGGGATGAATGCATGGCTGAGTAGGCCAACATTTATTGCCCATCCCAAATTGTCCAGAGGGCAGTTAAGAGTGAACTAAATTACTGTGGATCTGGAGTCGCATGTAGGCTAGACCAGGTAAGGAAGGCGATTTCCTTCCCTAAAGGACAAGTGACCCAGATGAGTTTTTCCAACAATCGACATTGGATTAGTGGATGTAAGCTTGCTCACTGAGCTGGATGTAGGTTTGCTCGCTGAGATGGAAAGTTTGTTTTCAGAGGTTTCGTCACTATACTAGGTAACATCATACTCGGTACATGGTGACGAAATGTCTGAAAACAAACCTTCCAGCTTAGCGAGCAAACTTACATCCAGAACCTCAACCTGAGCTACAAATATTCTCAAAACTCACTATCATCAGTGAGAGTCTGGTGAAGCACTGGTGTTAGTGACCCAGTGAGAGTCTGGTGAAGCACTGGTGTTAGTGACCCGCTTTCTAATTACATGTTTAGGCTTCCTTGGGTTGGTGATGTCATTTCCTGTGGTGATGTCATTTCCTGATCTTTTTCTCAGAGAGTGGTAAATGGGGTCCAAGTCGATGTGTTTGTTGATAGAGTTCTGGTTGGAGTGCCGTGCTACGAGGAAGTCTCGTGCATGTCTCTATTTGACTTGTCCTAGGATGGATGTGTTTTCCCAGTCAAATGGTGTCCTTCCTCATCTGTATGTAAGGTTACTAATGAGAGTGGGTCATGTCTTTTTGTTGCTGGTTGATGTTCATGTATCCTGGTGGCTAGTTTTCTACCTGTTTGTCTAATATAGTTTTTATTACAGTTCTTGCAAGGTATTTTGTAAGTGACATTAGTTTTGCTTGTTGTCTATATAGGGTCTTTCACGTTCATTAGCTGTTGTTTAAGTGTATTGGTAGGTTTGTGGGCTATCATGATGCCAAGAGGTCTGAGTAGTCTGGCAGTCATTTCTGAGATGGGGGGGGGGGTGGCTAGGGTTTCTGGGCACGTTTTGTCTGCTTGTTTTGGGTTGTTGCTGAGAAATTGGCGGACTGTGTTCATTGCGTACCTGATCTTTTTGAATACGTTGTATAGGTGATTTTCCTCTGCTGTTTGTAGTTCCTCTGTGCTGCAGTGTGTGGTGGCCCATTGAAATAATGTTCTAACACAGCTTCATTTGTGGGTGTTGGGGGTGATTGCTTCAGTATTTGGTCCGTATGTGTTGTTTTCCTGAAGATGCTTGTTTGAAACTCCCCATTGGCTGTATGCTCAATTGTGACATCTAGGAACTGTAACAAACACTCCATTGGACAAACAGGCAGAAAATTAACCACCACGATACATGAACATCAACTAGCCACAAAAATACATGACCCACTCTCACTAGTATACTTTCATACAGATGAGGAAGGACACCACTTTGATTGGGACAACACATCCTCCAAAACAAGCTAAACAGAAGCACTCATGTGAATTCCAAGAAGCATGGTATTCCAACTGGAACTCTCTCAACTCTATCTTTGTAGCTTTTATAAATGACTTTGATGAGGAGGTTGAGGGGTGGAATAGTAAATTTGCCAATGACACAAAGATTGGAGGTGCAGTTGATAGTATCGAGGGCTGTTGCAGGCTGCAGTGCGACCTTGACAGGATGCAGAGCTTGGCTGAGAAATGGCAGATGGAGTTCAACTTGGATAAATGTGAAGTGATGCATTTTGGAAGGTCAAACTTGAATTCTGAATATAGGATTAAAGACAGGATTCTTGGCAGTGAGGTGGAACAGCCGGATCTTGGTGTTAAGTGCATAGATCCCTCAAAGTTGCTACCCAAGTGGATACGTTGTTGAGAAAGCAAATGGTGTTCTGGCTTCCATTAACAGGGAGATTGAGTTTAAGAGCCGTGAGGTTTTGCTGCAGCTCTATAAAACCCTGGTGAGACCACACCTGGAATATTGTGTCCAGTTCTGGTTGCCCTTTTATAGGAGAGATGCAGAGGCATTGGAGAGAGTGCAAAGAAGGTTTACTAGGATGCTGCCTGGACTGGAGGGCTTGTCTTACGAAGCGAGGTTGACTAAGGTCAGACTTTTCTCTCTGGAGAGAAGGAAGAAGAGAGATAACCTGATTGAGGTGTACAAGGTAATGAGAGGCATGGATAGAGTTGATAGCCAGAGACTTTTCCCAAGAGCATGATTGACTGCCATGAGGGGTCATTGTTTTAAGGTGTTAGAAGGAAAGTATAGAGGAGACGTCAGAGGTAGGTTCTTTATGCAGAGAGTTGTGAATGCATGGAATGTGTTGCTAGCAGTGGTGGTGGAAACAGAGTCATTATGGACATTTAAGCGACTGCTGAACATGCACATGGACAGCAGTAAATTGAGGGGTGCATAGGTTAGGTTATTTTATTTTAGATTAGGATTAATCCTCAGCACAACATTGTGGGCCGAAGGGCTTGTTCTGGCTGTACTTTTCTATGTTCGATGTTCTATGTTCTATAACAAACACATTGACTTGGACCCCACTTACCAACCTCTGAGGGAAAGAACAGGAAATGACATCACCACAGGAAATGACATCACCAACCCAAGAAAACCTAAACACATAAATAGAAAGCGGGTCACTAACACCAGTGCTTCACCAGAGGCTCACTGATGACGTTACCTAACATGGTGACGAAACATCTGAAAACGAACATTACAGCTCAGTGAGCAAACTTATGTCCTGAATCTCAACCTGACCTACAAATCTCCTCAAAACTCGCTAACACATATTGGATTCATGATCATCATTAGACTCTTAATTCTAGATTTTTTTAATGGAGTTCAAATTTCACCATCTACCATGTTGTGATTCAAACTTAGGCCTCCAGAACATTACCTGGGTCTCTTGATTAACAGTCCAGCAATAATATCACTAGTCTATCACCTTCCCCTAAGGAGGTGCTGCTCCTCCAGCTTGTAATGGGCTTCATTGGAACAATGTAGCAAGACTAGAGCAGAAATGTGAGCATGAGAGGAAGATACTTTTTTGAAATGGAGAGTGACCAGAAGGTCAGGGGCAGAATGAAGGAGTTCCACAAAGGGGTCACCCAGTTTACATTTGATTTCCCCAATGTAGTGCAGACTGTATAGTGAGTAGCAATTACACTAGGCTGGATTGAAAGAAGTAAGCCACTGCTTCACCTGGAGGGAGTGTTTAAGCTTTACACAGTTGTGAAGGAGGAGGTAAAACCTCTGACAAATGTAAGGGAGGATCCCATAGGAAGGGTAGAAGATGTTGGGGATGGTAGAGGAGTGGAATGCTGACAAGGGAGACAACAGGAGGGGAAAATCTGTTTGGGAGTGGCATCATTCTGGAGATGGCGAAGAGGCGGAGATGAATGCAAAAGCTGGTGAAAAGAGGATAAAGGAGTCACACCATAATTCTGGGAGAGAGGGCAATAGGTGAGGGCAGAAAAGCTGAAAATAGGTTGGATGCAGTTATGAGTCTGCCAACCACAGTGGGTGGGGAATTCTCTGTTGAGGACATGCCTGAACTCAAATGTGGAAGGCAGGAGACTGAGGTAATCTGATAGGAATCTTCAAAATTACAAGGCCCTTTAATGATTGATCGTGAGGGAGCCAGGGGCCATGTATCAAAATTGTCAAAGGAATGAAGGGAGGAATTGGGATTAGTTTTAGATAAATTGTTATCAGTAATTTATCACCAGATACTATGATGGAAACAGCAATATACATATGTTATTAAGGAGAGTTGATTAACATTTCAAAATAAATTAATTTTTAAAATTCTTGAGGAAAAGGGCAAGACTCGAATGATTAGATGCAGGCCTGACAGGCTTAATATTTACGTTGTTAAATTCTATAAAGAAATAACTATCTATTGCACATTTTTTAATACAAACTGTTTGGACATTTTATGATAAACCTTTGGCCCGGAGGTAGGGACACTGCCACTGTCCTACATGAGCATATTGATCAATGTTATGGAATTCTAAAAGAATACAATTGTTCAATTATAAAGTGATTGCAACATTGATTAGGACAATCCAAACTACATTAATATGGTTTTAAACCTTTGAACAATAACATGGAAATGTACTGAGAGATTTTCAAAGTGGCCCTCTTCAGTCAATGAAAACAAATGTACAATTGGCACATGAATGTTAATGTTCTGACATGAGAAATGTCTTAGCAACCTTTGATGCTATAAATTCTTAATGCCTGCATTGGCTTGTAATGTTCAAGCTGCTATTTCTGTCTTTTCGCTGGGAATTGGCAGCAGAGGCAATTTATTCTGATGTCAGGAGTGAATGACACAACTTAAGCCACTGAAGTGTGTTGAGTCCCTGCATTAGCTATGTACTGCATGTGCAGTACTGATGTGGGAAGGTTAAACGTCTATTGCCCAGACTGCTGCACAATTCCCAATGACAGGTGGATCCACTTGGACTTACGCTGTTTGCCCTATACTTACACAGGGTTTTACATGGATTTACTTTGTGCTTTGCTTGGTGAGTGTAAGTCCCACTTAGCTTAGCCAATCTGCTGAAGTATCAAAGCACTGCAGTACCCACAGCTGAGCAACACCCTCCTCATCCTGACAACACAGCAGAGGCCCTAGCACTGCAAATGTTGGGTGAGCAGTGTTCAACTCCTTCAACAATGCTCACACACTCTCGTACCCCCTCGACAATGCGCAACTCCGTTTCCTTGACAATATTCATTCTTTCAGTGGCTCAGTGGTTAGCACTGCTGCCTCACAGCACGAGGGTTTGATTCCGCCCTCAGGTGACTGTGCAAACTCCACACAGACATTCTCCCTGTGTCTGCGTGGGTTTCCTCCGGGTGCTCCGGTTTCCTCCCACAGTCCAAAGATGTGCAAGTTAGGTGAATTGGCCATGCTAAATTGCCTGTAGTGTCCAGGGATGTGTAGGTTAGGTGCATTAGGAGGGTGAAATGTAGAGTAATAAGGTGGATGGATGGGTCTGGATGGGTCTCTCTTTGGAGGGTCGGTGTTGGCTTGTTGGGCCAAGTGGCCTGTTTCCACACTGCAGGGATTCTATTCTATTCACCCTGTAAAATACAAAAAAATGATCATCCTGCCAGAATGCTCACCCCCATGAAACATCTGTTGAGGGAATCCTAAGGGACAGGATGTACATGTATTGGAAAGGCAAGAACTGATTAGGGAAAGTCAACATGGCTTTGTGCATGGGAAATCATGTCTCACAAACTTGAGTTTTTTGAAGAAGTAACAAAGAGGATTGATAAGGACAGACTGGTGGACGTGATCTATGTGGACTTCAGTAAGGCGTTTGACAAGGTTCCCCAAGAAAAACTGGTGAGCAAAGTTAGATCTCATGGAATACAGGGAGAACTAGTTGGATACAGAGCTGGCTCAAAGGTAGAAGACAGAGGGTGGTGGTAGATGGCTGCCTTTCAGACTGGAGGCCTGTGACCAGTGGAGTGCCACAAGGATCAATGCTGGGTCCACTATTTTTTGTCATTTATATAAATGATTTAGATGTGAGCATAAGGGGTATAGTTATTATGTTTGCAGATGACACAAAAATTGGAGGTGTAATGAACAGCGAAGAAGGTTACCTCAGATTGCAATGGGTTCTTGATCAGATGGGTCAATGGGCTGAGGAGTGGCAGATTGAGTTTAATTTTGGAAAAGCAGGACATATATGCTTAATGGTAAGGTCCTAGGAAGTTTTGCTGAACAAAGAGACCATGGAGTGTAGGTTCATAACTCCTTGAAAGTGGAGTCGCAGGTGGATAGGATAGTGAAGGAGGAGTTTGGTATGATTTCCTTTATTGGTCAGAGTATTGAGTACAGGAGTTGGGAGGTCATGTTGCGGCTGTACAGGACACTGGTTAGGCCACTGTTGGAATATTGTATGCAATTCTGGTTTCCTTCCTATCAGAAGGATATTGTGAAACTTGAAAGGGTTCAGAAAAGATTTTCAAGGATGTAACCAGGGTTGGAGTATTAGAGCTTTAGGGAGAAGTTGAATAGGCTAGGACTGAGGGGTGACCTTATAGAAGTTTATAAAATCATGAGGGGCATGGATAGGGTTAATAAACAAAGTATTTCCCTGGGGTGGGTGAGTCCAGAACTAGAGGGAATAGGTTTAGGGTGAGAGGGGAAAGATATAAAAGAGACCTCAGGGGCCACATTTTCATGCAGAGGGTGTTATGTATATGGAATGAGCTGCCAGAGGATGTGGTGGAGGCTAGTAAAATTGCTCTATTTAAAAGGTGTCTGGATGGATATGAATTGGAAGGGTTTGGAGGGATATGGGCTGGGTGCTAGCAGGTGGAACTGGATTGGGTTGGGATATCTGTTCGGCATGGATGAGTTGGACCAAAGAGTCTGTTTCCGTGCTGTACATCTCCGAGACTCTGCAGAGTTGGGAAGTCATGTTAAGGTTGTACAGGACATCAGTGAGGCCTCTTCTGGAGTATTGTGTTCAGTTCTAGTCACTGTAGTAGGAAGGATATTATTAAGCCAGAGTGCTGTCAGACAGCTATGTGTGTAATATACACTAACATCAGTAAGTACAGAATCCAGGCAATGTGTGTTAGTGTGACATCACAGCCTTATAACAAGCTATTTTTGTAAATTTAACTTCAAGACATCTGTCATAAAAAATCTGGCTCTTTGTAGCATATGGACTAACCTATAGGAAGCCACAAATCACATCATAGTAGGAGTACATGGACATAAGAACCTAGTCATGACAGGTAGTTAGTGACTGCGAGACAATATTAAAAGCTGAAAAAGTGACAGCTTTGAAAAGTATTTTCTCCCACAAGTCATCAATTTTTCAAATTCAGAGCTGAAGTTACAACTACAACCAAATCTAAACTGCAACAATCTCCAAACCTGCACTGAAACACAATGTGTTTCCTCTGGATCAGATTTACAAAACAAAATGGCAGTTTAAATGTGTTGAGGCACTGATCTAATAAATGTGTCCTGGAACAAAATAAAAGTGGGCGGCACGGTGGCACAGTGGGCGGCACGGTGGCACAGTGGTTAGCACTGCTGCCTCACAGCGCCAGAGACCCGGGTTCAATACCCGCCTCAGGCGACTGACTGTGTGGAGTTTGCACGTTCTCCCCGTGTCTGCGTGGGTTTCCTCCGGGTGCTCCGGTTTCCTCCCACAGTCCAAAGATGTGCAGGTCAGGTGAATTGGCCATGCTAAATTGCCTGTAGTGTTAGGTAAGGGGTAAATGTAGGGATATGGGTGGGTTGCGCTTCGGCGGGGCGGTGTGGACTTGTTGGGCCGAAGGGCCTGTTTCCACACTGTAAGTAATCTAATCTAATCTAAAAACACCAAATAAAACATTTTCTATATTAAAGCGGCCCTATTTTACGTCCAGACATTGAATGATTCCATCATTTTCTATTTCTAAATTGATGTGAAATTGAAAAAAGGATATCATTACTAACTTTTGATATGAATATCACCTACAGACAGAAAAGCTTCAAATGTAATTCTGAAGCCTTTCATGGGACAGCAAAAAAAGGAAACAATAAGCAATTAGCTACTTCTATAGCCACAACAAAAGGAAGAAAATCAACTGCTACAGCAGCAAATAAAAAAGGAGAGAAGCACTTTCAAAGCCAAAAACAAAAATAAAAAGACACAAAAAGCACTGCTAGTTTGCATCTGACATTTGAAAGAGCACAATACTACATAAAACAAGATAGAAAGCAAATGTCAAGCCCATGAACTGGCAATCCATTGATATTCCATTAGAACTTCAAGTTTTTTTTAAAGAAACAATCCATCCTTATTTCCTGGATGAGGTTAACTGACAAAGAACAACAGATGGTCAAAATCCCACTTGCTTTGGAAGAAGCAAGACAGTGTCCAGCATTTAAGGATATGTTCAAGCTATATTCCACAAGAGGACATTGTGTGAAAATGTGTAGGACATCTCACATGAGCCCTGCTCTTTTTGGGCCAATATTTGGAAGACATAAAACAGCAATTTGAATTCCAAATCAAACCTGTTTTAAAACTTGAAATGTAACCTGCACCTGGAAATTAATAAGTGGGAAGTTTCATCATTCCAGGAAGCAAATGTCATAAAAGCCATGAATATAACATGGGATAGTGACCACTCCCCCCTCCACTACTGCTCAGAAAATTGCAATACCTAAAATGTTCAACATGCAGCTCTGATAAATGAACTTGATACATTAAACTCTGCTTCTCTCTCCACAGATGCTGCTAGACCTGCTGAGCATTTCTAACAATATCTGTTTTGATAATAGTTCCAATACAAATGATCCTTTGATAATAGGGTGGTAATACTGTTTAGTAGTATGCTATACTAATAGTAGTACATTAATATTTCCCAGCCTTGAGCAAAGGCCCAAGATCTTTGCATTCACTGTACTGAACTAGTGGTGTGGATTACACAGGAGTTGTCATGTGGCCTGTAAATGCAGTATTAACATGTTTCTTTCATTTACGTTGTGCAAGGTCCTTGGCTCATTGCCATCCATATTAACACAAGATCATGTGCAATGTTGCCAATCTTAGAATATTATTGGGCGAGGTTGATCCTTATTGAGTGTGTATCAATCTTCAGGAGAATTTGAAGAATTTCTATAGAGAATCATGCCATTTATGTTTCTGGAGATTCTTGAAAATTCAACAAAATTGCTAAACTCCATCAAAAACACTTGTATTTTCCAATTATTTGAATCCCAAATAAAGCTCAATTATTTCACAAGGAGTTCATAAGGGCTGTTGAGGTTCTTTGTATGAGATGAGACTATTTGGGTCATGGTATCATACCAGCTCTTGGCTTGAATAATACAAGGTTAATCTCACTACACTGTCCTGTTTCCAAAGACCTGTATCTTCCTGTGGTTTTAAAATAGATTTCAGTTGTGTTATTGTTGGAAAAACACCTTGCCTATCTCTCAGCCTATTTTTAATAAGCCATCTCATGTGGCTGGGTAAGGGTGGCTGAAGATGCGGAAAGTAATGGAAGACATCTATAATGATGTCAGTATTTATCTGGAACTTCCACATAATTCAGATAAACAATGTTCCATTCTCCTGCATTCGTTAGACTGTTTTAAGCCCAAGGGCCTTGTACAATTGTGCGATCAGTGAAGACAAATGTAAGTCCCTTACAGTCAGATACAAGGGAAGTTAGAATGGGGAACAAAGAGATGGCAAGCCAATTAAATTCATAGTTTTTTCTTCACAAAAGAGGGCACAAATAATGTCCCAAAGGTTTTGGGGAATACAAGGTCTAGGAAGAGTGACGGACTGAAGGAAATCAGTATTAGTAGGCAAATGATGTTAAGAAATCGATGGGGTTAAGGAAACTATATCTCAAGGGCCCGAAAATCTACATTTCAGAGTAACATAGAATAGTACAGCACAGGAATAGGCCCTTCAGTCCACAATGTCTGTGCCAACCATGATGCCATTCTAAATTAATCCCATTTATTTGCACATGGTCTGTGTCCCTCTATTCCCTAACCATTCATGTCTGTCTAAATACCTCTTAAATGTTGCGATTGTATCTGCTTCCAGCACTTTCCCTGACAGCATGTTCCAGGCACCTACTAATCTCTAAATAAAAAAAACTTTCCTTGCCCTTCTCCAAAGAATCCTTACAACATGGAAACAGGCCATTTGGCCCAACCGACCCTCCAAAGAGGATCCCACCCAGACCCTATCACCCTGCATTTTTCCCATTGTTAAAGCACCTAACCTACACATCCCTGGACACTATGAGCAACTTGCCTTGGCCAATCCACCTACCATGCACATCTTTGGACTGCGAATAAACCAGAGGATCCAGCAGAAATCCAAACATAAACATTCACCCAAGGCTGGAATTGAACCTGGCTCCCTGGCATTGTGAGGCAGCAGTGCTAACCACTGAGTCACTGTGCCCCTCCTTTAAACATTTCCACTTTTACATTAAACTGTGCCCTGTAGTATTTGACATTTCCACCCTGGGACAAAGACTTTGACTATCCACCCCATCATAATTTTATATACTTCTATCAGATTATCCCTCTACCTTTGACACTCTACGGAAAACAATCCAAGTTTGGCCAACCTCTCCTTATAGCTGCTGCACTCCAATCCAATCAACACCCTGGTCAACCTCTTCTGCACCTTCTCCAATGACTCCACATCTTTTCTATAGCATGGTGACCACAACTGTCCAAAATACTTCAAATGTGGTCTGAGGTAAAGAAAAAACAGGGAATTATAGAGCAATTTGACTGACATTAGTGGAGGGAAAAATACTAGGATCCATTATAAAAGGTTTAATAGTGGAGCACTTGGAAAACAATGACAGGACTGGACAATCAGACTTGACAAATCTATTAGAATTTTACAAGAATGTAACTATGCAAGTTGATAAGGGGAAGCTGGTAGATGTGGTTCAGAAGGCTTTTGATAAGATCCCACGTAAAAGATTAGCATTTAAAATTAAAGCCCATGAGATTGAGGGTAGTGTACTGGCATGGATAAAAAACTGGTTGGCAGACAGAAAGCAAAGAGTCAAAATAAATGGTCTTTTTCTGAGTGGCAGAGCTAGTGACATACCACAAGGATCGGTGTTTGGATCCCAGCTATTCACAATATATATTAATGATTTTGATGAGAGACTAATGTAATATCTGTAAGTCTGGAGATGACTCAAAGCAAATCCTGAGGAGGATACAGAGATGCTCCATTTTGATTTTGACAAGTTGAGTGAGTAGGCAAATAGATGAAGCTTAATGTGGATAAATGTGAGCAAAAACAGGAAGGCGGTCTATTATCTGAATGGTAATAGACTAGGAAAATGGGAGATACAACAAGACCTGAGTGTCTTTGTATACCAGTTGCTGGAAGGTTCTAATGAAGGTCACTGGACTTGAAATGTTAACGCTGCTTTCTCACCTCAGATGCTGCCAGACTTGCTGAGTTTCTCTACCAATATCAGTTCCTGTAAGTATTTTTAAAATTCATTTGTGGGATGACTGCATCGCTGGCATTTATTTTCCATCCTAATTATCCAGAGGGCAGTTAAGAGTCAACCACATTGCTGTGAGTCTGGAATCTTATGTAGGCCAGACAGGTAAAGATAACCATTTTCTTCCCTAAAGGAAATTAGTGAACCCTATGGGGTTTTCCAACTATCGACAAAGGTTTCATGGTTATCATTAGACTCTTAATTCCAGATTTTTTTTTATTGAATTCAAATTCCACTGTCTACCATGGCAGGATGAACCCAGGTCCCCAGAACATTATCTGGGTCTCTGTGTTAAAAGTCTAGTGATAATCCCACATGACCATTGCCTCCACCTCATGCAGTTAACAGTAAGTATACAGGTCATAGAGTCATAGAGATGTACAGCATGGAAACAGACCCTTCGGTCCAACCTGTCCATGCCATCCAGATATCCCAACCCAATCTAGTCCCACCTGCCAGCATCTGGCCCATATCCCTCCAAACCCTTCCTATTCATATACTCATCCAAATTCCTCTTAAATGTTGCAATTGTACCAGCCTTCACCACATCCTCTGGCAGCTCATTCCATACATGTACCACCCTCTGCATGAAAAAGTTGTCTCTTATGTCTCTTTTATATCTTTCCCCTCTCACCCTAAACCTATGCCCTCTAGTTCTGGACTCCCCGACCCCAGGGAAAAGACTATGTCTATTTATCCTATCCATGCCCCTCATAATTTTGTAAACCTCTATAAGGTCACCCCTTAGCCTCCAACGCTCCAGGGAAAACAGCCCCGGACCGTTTAGCCTCTCCCTGTAGCTCAGATCCTCCAACCCTGGCAGCAGGTGTTGAAGTAGGCAAATGGTCTGTTGACCTTCATCATGAGAGGATTCAAATACAGGAGCAGGGATGTCTTGCTGCAATTATACAGGGCCTTGGTGAGACCACACATGGAGTATTCATCCCCTTACTTGAGGAGAGATGATCTGACCACGGAGGGAGTGCAATGAAAGTTTATCAGACTGATTTCTGGGAAGGCAAGACTCATGTATGAAGAGAGATTGGATCAGTTAGTACTATATTCACGAGAGTTTAGAAGAATTAGGGAGAATCTCGCAGCAATCTCAAGAAGGATGATTGCAATGACTGGAGAGAACAGAGCCAGAGGACACAGTTTAAGAGTAAGGGTTAGGCCATTTGGAATTGAAACGAGGAGAAACCTCACAACCCAGAGCCTATGGAATTTTCCAGAACATGGCTGAGGTCAGAGCATCTATCATTTTCAAGAAGGAGTTAGATGTACTTCTTCGGGCTAAATGGATCAAAGAATAAATGGGGAAAGTGGAAACAGGTGACCCAACCATGACTATACTGAATGCAGAGCAAGCTTGAAGGGCCCACCAGCCTACCCTGCTCCTGTTTCCTATGTTTTTATGTTTCTCTGTAACTGTTAGCCTGTTCATTTTCCTGTATTCACTCTTCGACTAATCTGGTTTTGGTCTGTTGCTGTACGTGTCATTTTCAAATAGCACTGAACTCTTCTTAAAAGTATTGAAGAATGAATGAGTAAATACTGACAGGTTCCATTTCGTGTGTAGTGCTGTGCCACAGCTGGCTCTCATCTTTATTTTTGATGTTGGGTTGTACATCTTGCCATTCTGACAGTTTCATTTACATCTAAGCACACATAACGCTATGTTTAACTTACTATCCAGTAATTTATGGATATAGCTTTCAGTCACTTTCACTTATGAATAAACAGTATGCAATATAATGACATTGAGGAGAGATAAATATAGGAAGCTGCAGACTATTGGTTTTGCATGCATTTTATTTTGTAATATTTTTGCACATGTATTCATCTTGCATGAGTCTCAGAATGAGACAGAGAATGAAATATTAAAATTGTCACAGTTATGAATTCGGACCCCTTTTAATAACTGATGAAGGAGTTTGTTAATGTGATGAGATTAAGGTGTTGTTGGTTGACTTATTCATGATCGTTCACTAGCTGAAGATGTCAACTATTAATTCATCTGTTTAGTAGTCCAGTTGTTTGTCACTACTCACTTAGTTACCATTTAGTTCCCTAACCCTTACCTCATCCACTCAACTCTGACCATGTTGTGCATCTCATTGACTGCATCTCTCCAAAAATTTGAAATGAATTCGAGGGCACTATTGTACTTTGGTGATTTTCTTTCAGTCAACTTGGTTGCACAGTGAAATTGCTTCTGCTGGTGATGACAAAATAGTAGGACCAACTGATAACTGACAAGAAAAATGAACACAAAAAATGCATCATTTTTTCACAAAAGATTTATCAATCAAAACTGCAATCAAAAGCGCAATTTGTCTTTAAGTCATCCATGACTTAATTACTCTGCACTTTTTGATGGTATAGAAGGTGATCTTTGATTAAAATTACAGAGGTGAATGAAAGGAACAACTGTAGCAAAGCCTCCTTTAATACACAAAAATGCACCAGTGCATTTTACAAAGGTTGAATCAGACACCAAACCAGAATTTAAATTAGCCTTGGGCTACTCAGGGAGTTAACAGATAACCTAAGTTGAAGTATTTGTAATGCCTTTTGCATGTGGGCAAGAGAGCAAGAACAGTAGTTTAAAATGATAATTGTAGAAGGCACAGTCCTTAGTTTCACCTAGGTTCCTACTAGGAGAAACATGGAAGGAACATATGATATGCAGCAGTCAGACACACAACAGCAGACAATGTTATCAGATGTTTAACCATTATTAGCTAGTTGTTGGGTAGAGGGATGTCACTAATGCACCTCCTTTCTATGTTGAATCTAAGGACCTGTTTGGTTAACAGTGATAGAGGATGAACCACCCAAGAATCTTAACAAAAAAGAAGCACTTCTCTTAACAACAAGATGTAGTATATTACAGGAGCAATAGCATAAAGGTACGTTGCCTAGCCAGACACAACTACTAAGGCTATGATGAACTAGGGATGATGGATCTGACTCCATTGGGATCTTGAACTATATTCCTTCAGTCTTCATCCAAGACTGTGTGACATCATAAGATTGGCTGGAACCAAATGCAGTTTCCAATGTTAGCCCTTTACCTTCTACTACAAGTGTGAGCAGAGGCACAAGCTTGAGAAAGGTTAAAGAAGGACTTTGCATGCAGTTTATAGTCAATGCACTGTAGGATAGGAAGTCAGTGAGACCGCAGTGATAGATCGTAATTGATAGGATGTTGGCGATGATGCCTGACAGTGTAAAACATCATATAAGGTATTCTCACAAACTTGGAGGTCATTCAACATGTTCAGCCTGGCAGTAACATAAATGAGGATGAGGTTTTCAGCAGTAGTGATATTCAAGAAGGGATGAATGTGCTTATGTTTGGAAGAGGTAAATTCTGATCTTTGGCAATGGCATATGTAAATATAGAAGCCAACGCAAGGTGAAGTAAGAGCTTGAAGGTATATATTGTCCAGGTTCAATCTGGGGAAGAGATTTGGGACAAAATAGAGTATTTCTGGTGAGATAAAAGGACAATTTCAATTTTGTCAGTGTTTAAGTGGATGAATTCTTGGCATAGTGATGTTGTACTGACACCCAGTTGGATAACAAATAGAAGCTTCAAAATGAAAGTGGAAAATGTTGGAAATAGTATTTATAAAATTAAAGGACAGATTGGAATTTTATGTTTTTATTTTTGATGTTTTTGTGTATCTGTCCATTAAAACTGAGAATGGAAAGACAAACTGGTATTCTATCAAAATTGTAATGGAAAAGGGAGAGAATCAGAAACAGTGCCAATTACAGAGGATTTAACTGGGTAGAGCAAGTTGAAAGCTTCTTAATGTAAAACTATTAGGTGATAAAAATATCATTAATGAGCCAATGTGGAGAGACGAAAATATTATAAAAGCTGAAGGTGAATTGACATGGGAGAGGTCTACATGAAAAAAACAAAATAATAGGTAAACAAAAGAATATCTGCAAATTCAGCTGTCTGGTTAAAATAGAAAGTATAGGTGAAACGCAATTGACTTGAATTTTTCTGGGGCTTCTCATTGGTGGAAGCCTTAGAAAGTTAGTGCAAATGATTGTTCAATGATCTTCCACTGAGGCCATGGCAAGACATTAGAGAGAGAACCTCATAAAAATCTCTCTCACATGCTGCCCATTGGAAGCAAGAAATGCAAAAGCATTGTCACGTTATTGAGCTGCTTTATTGACATTTCTGATTCATCTGAATGTGCAGTTAGATATATTGGAGAGTGAGGGATTTCTTAAAGACTGTGCATTATTGTGAGAAATATGCAAAATGTCAGAGTAAAGCCTAATGTTGGAAATATGGGCTGTATTCTTAAACATGCAAGAGAAAACACTTCTATCAGAGAGAGAAGTGACACAATGATGGCTCTCTGTTGTATCTTGAAAGGATAGGTGTTTTGATTGTTTTGTGACAAACAAAATTATCACCAATAAAAATTGTTGGGCCATGGATGATAGTTTATAGAGAATGGTCATTCATTTAAAAGGCTGCAGAGAGATATCTGAAAGGAATATCATGCTGTGATTGAGTGTCCATGGTTTATATTCTTAACACACATAATTCTCAGTAATGAGACGACTGAATGATGTTCTTGTACACCTTGCTAGCACATTGTTATATTCTATCAGTTAGCACATTCCTCATAAATTTTGGTTCTGGAATCACTGACAGTGCAGAAGACATATTCAAATTGTTAAAACTTTACTCAAAACTTTCAGGGAAAAGTTATAATTATAGTCTTTGATTTGTGAGTGATGAAAATATCCATGCTTTAATTGGGATTATAGTTCAAACTTTAATTAACTAGAAATCAATCTGCAGGCTAGGGAAGTTTAATTAAAGGTCAGTTTTCTCTCTGGTTGTTTAGAATGACAAAAAAAAAACACTCTAGAAATTTCAGTTTAGGGTACAGTCACAGTACTGTTTGGATTAAATTTGATAGCATCTTATGACTTTTTAAAATGACTGATGAAATCTTATAACCTTTGTGATAAAGCATTGGATTTTCAGCTGGCAGGTTGATTGTCAGTCAAACTTGAAATTGATTTTACATTCAGCATTGAGTATTCTCATTGGCATTTTGAAAATTAAACTGGATGGAACACCAGACAACCTCATGGCACTCCACTTTTCATGGTGATTTTTAAAAACATCCCACTTTTTGGAAACATGATATTTTCAATACATTTAAAGTGCAACATTAACACCTTCTATGGAGAAATCTGTGGCATAGACATCCCTGGCCTCCAAGATACAAGGAGAATAGTGTAGAGGTGGCATTGGAGAGAGATTCAGAAAGAAAAATACTCAGAGGATATAAAGATGATTTAACTGACTCCTCTGAAACGGACAGGAATCCAGAACTTAATGCTCGTCATTCTACAGTTTTTCCATAGGGTGCATTGTTAAGCAATGCAAGACTGCACTCAATTTGAAATTGCCCTTTTATGCTCTCAGTCTCACTGCAAATCGCGTTGAAAATGTTGGATGTCCTGTTGAATGAAGCATGGCTGGGTTTTTATTGGTGCATTAAGTTAATAATTATGGCTGAGCACTGTACTGAGCCTGGCAGGTTTATTTTATATTTATATTTCATAATTAACTATTTGAAAAAAAGGATGAAAAGGGACACATTTTTTTCAAAGTTTTTCACCTTGTACTCATCAGGACAGCTGCAAGAATTACCAATGTAAAGGGGAACAACATTTTATCTTTATAAGAACAGAGTATCAATTGGTTGTCATTTATTAAATCTACCATTTTAAAATATTTTAAAAGTTTGCTGTGATATTTTCAGCTTCCGCCTTATTGTCATGTAATTTTCCTTTTTTTTTTAACTAGTTGTAAACATTACAAGTTGAGAGATTCAACAGATTGTACTTCCTAATCTGCTGCCTGTGAGAATGTTTCATTGCAATTGGCTCTGATTTCTGTTTGGTGATTCTACTGCTGTTGGAAATCTGGAGATTGTCTTGACTTGACACACATTCAAAGTGATGTTAGAAAAGTGGCTATCTATGGCACAGCGATCGGTAAAAGTTTTAAAGGTAGCTTTCTTTGAGGTCAGCGGTGAATACTTCATCTTTGCCATAATAAGGTTGCAGAATCTTTTTGTGAGTTCCTGAACTGCCATGAGTTTGTCTGGTGTTCCATGCAGTTTAATTTTCAAAATGCCAACAGAAATATTCAATGCTGAATATGCATTCAATTCCAAGTTTGACTGACAATCAGCTTTTAGGCTGAAAATCCAGTGCTTTATCACAAGGGATATAAGGTTTCATCAGTCATTTTAAAAAGTCATAAAAGAGTTCCTGACTTTCTGCTTTGAGGTTAGATTTACTTATGATTAACCTCCTGGAGCTATTTGAAATAAGCAAAGATTTGCAAAATAGGGGACCTCAAAATGTATGATATGTAAATGCTGGAGCTTATCAGATGTGAATGAGGTGGGCTATGGCAAGATGAGCAGTAGAATTGGGTGGGATGGTTGTCTTGAGAAAATCTTGTAACATCTTCTGTGCTGTTCCCAAGTGGTATGGGAGATTCTTGTCAGAGAGTAGCAAGATGCTTATTGATGCTCTTTATTGCTTGCTAACTGTATTGTTAACAGCTCAATGCACCAGGGGTTGTGATCTTAACAAACTTGCCAGGCAAACTAGCCATCTGGAAAACTGGACATGGACAGTGGAGCAGGTTCCTGGTAAGTTCAACTTGTTACTTGCTCTAAAAGAGCTCGACGTTAGACACTAGTCACCAGCATCTTGGACACACTCCATAGTCACCAGCCAAATGCATCCCACGTCATGGATATTGGCACTCAACATGTGCCAGCCTCTATGAACCCTCATGGTACATCTGCGATCCACTTACAGGATGCGTCTGCACTCCAGTGATGTACTAACAACTCAGGCTACACTGGCAACTGTCACTGTAATGTGGCATCAAGAACACTGCATTCACTCACCATCATGGTACACACTCAAGCATCGCTGTCATGCCTTTTTGTGCTTTGCCTCTTCAGTCAGAGATACCTGGTTGATATTACTGTTGTCTTGCCTTGCCTTTTAATGCAGACACCAAGCCAGGAAATTTGTCATTGTTGTCATCAGGCTTCAGTCTTGCCAAGGAGGATAGTTTCCGCTCAGGGGTTCCTGGATCAGGGAGTCAATGGCAGCCTCTGATAACAGTCCAAGCTCTGCCTGGGGCATCAGAGTCAGGAGCTCTCTTAAGGGTTGAGGAGCTGAGTGGTGGGCAACACTTCACCGGTCTGTCTGTTGTGGGTTGTTTTTCCCCTGGAATGAAAGAGGCGTGGATGTAATGGAAGCTTAAAATGGGTGGCACAGCTATTACCGTTGATATTGGAGTGGGCAACACAGAGTGTATGCAGGGTTAGTCTATTGCAGTTTGGGGTAAGTGAGAGTGGGTGGAGAGGATGTTGCAGGCAATAGTTAGAGTGGTAGCACATGGTGGGAGATGGGTGTAGTAAGAAAGGTAGAATGATATTGGATAGAAATGGTGGCACCTATGCTGGCAGAGTGAAGAAGAAATTGACTCACTTCCATATTTCTGAGGATTCCTCTAAACAGCTTGAAAGCGGGTATCAAACTCAGATCAGACTGGGGCTGTCTGGTGACCTGTCCTCCACTGAAGGTTCTGTGGATGAGGAATTCTCGCCTATATGCCACCTCATCCAGCAAAATCTCCAGGTCCCTATCCACATGAGGGGTAACAGTCTCCCTCTGACTGTCATGTCTGGGGCAAATGTCAGGAGCTGTGCATGGTAGCTCAGGACCAAGAATGCATGTTCAGGTGCACACGTGCTTCTAAAGCTGGTGGGGATTTGAGGGATGCTGGTGAATTCTAGGATCTCTGGTGAGTGCCGCATGGGAATCTCTGGGAATAGGTGTGATTATTGCAGTAAGGGTTCAAACTGTAATTAAAAAAACAGCAAGTTTGATGAGATAAGGTGTGAAGACTCACCCTGTCTCACAGCAAGAATCACTCCATCAAACTCAATGCAACTTGTACTTTGCTACAAAATGGTAAGCTTCCCCTCTTGGATGCTGTTCTGGCCATTGCAGCAGCTAAACAGTCAATAAAACTGCAGCCGATAATATTAGTTATGGCTGTGGTCTCATCTCCAGCAGGTACTGTTCTGAAATGTCACCCTCTGTTCCTTTTTCTGGAATTTTATAAAATAGGCAGGAGACTGTTCGACAGCAATTAGTAGACAAATCACTTCTGTCACCACATGCTATTGAAAAGAAAATGTTATTCGTAGAATTCATGGTCCCACTGGGAATTATTGCCCAGTGGCCAACCAATCAAAACCTATGAAAAGCACAATGAACTAAGTTAGTAGCTGTATATAAACAGAATTGATTAGCTTGCCCTTTACTTCTGTCTGCATGATTTTATTTGGTTTGTGCCCATTTTACGCTATTTTTTATTGATCCAGATTTTGTTGGGAGCTGGTTATCCTGCTCTGTGCCCTGCCAATTAAATACATTCAGGTATGTTATGTTTGTAAGTTGCTGGTTGCTGTGAATGCGGATAATGGTGCAGCAAAGCAGACAGGGTATCTGGTGCATTACCAACGATGTGTGTCCGAACATCTCCTTAACTACCAATATTTAAGAAATGGGAAACAGGCACAGAAAGTAAAATGGAGTGAGGGAGGGAAAGGTTAGATTGAGAGAAAAAAAGCGAAGGGGAGATAAGAAGATTTCAAGTTTGCCATTTTACAATTCAACCTGGTAGAATCACACTTTAATTGTTCACTTTCTGGTCAAAAGTTTTTCATTAGGCCGTCTTTAACAATCATCACATTCCTAAAGCATACTTACACTATTAATTGCTAAGCTTTCAGTGGCTAGTCTAATGGACAATTAATGTGCAAATGCAGCAATTTGATGGGACCCATGGGGAAGTTAAGGGCAAGGTGCCATTTCCAATGTCAGTGTATGATGATCACAATTTACTAGGTTTTTTCTTCCTTTCCAACAGTTTGCTGAATGTTCTGTGCATCTATAAAGCTGCACACCACATTGAAATACTTTCATTTTTCAGCACCACTGATTTAATGTGACATTTCCTGTCTTATGTCAGTTTTCCTAATGTCCCCCTACATTTTGCTGCCTTGAAGTGCCAAAATACAAGAAAACCCACTTGAAACCAGTTTAAACCATAATCACTGTTAGAAGTATCATGATCTAAAATAGATGTTCTTCTACATGCTTATGATACATTTTCAGAAGGTTTAGTGAACTAAACTCAAGTCTCGGGCAATTCACTCAATTGGAAATAGAACATTGAACATAGAACAATACAGCACAGAACAAGCCCTTCGGCTCTCGATGTTGCACCAACCTGTGAACTAATCTAAGCCCATCCCCTTACACTATCCCATCATCATCCATATGCTTATCCAAGGATTGTTTAAATGCCCTTAATGTGGCTGAGTTAACTACATTGGCAGGCAGGGCATTTCATGCCCATATTACTCTCTGAGTAAAGAACCTGCCTCTGACATCTGCCTTAAACCTCATCATCCCTCAATTTGCAGCTATGTCCCTTGTACAAACCGATGTCATCAACCTAGGAAAAAGGCTCTCACTGTCCACCCTGTCTAATCCTCTGATTATCTTATATGTCTCATTAAATCCCCCCTTAGCCTTCTTCTCTCCAATGAGAACAGGCCTTTCCTCATAAGACCTTCCCTCCAGACCAGGCAACATCCTGAAAAATTTCCTTTGCACCTTTTCCAATGCTTCCACATCCTTCCTATAATGGGGCGACCAGAACTGCACACAATATTCCAAGTGAGGTCACACTAGCATTTTGTACAGTTGCAGTATGACATCACGGCTCCAGAACCCAATCCCTCTACAATAAAACCTAACACACTGTATGCCTTCTTAATAGCACTGTCAACCTGGGTGGCAACTTTCAGGGATCTATGTACATGGACACCAAGATCCCTCTGCACATCCACATTACCAAGCAACTTTCCTATTGACCCAGTATTTTGCCTTTCTGTTATTCTTCCTAAAGTGAATCACCTCACATTTATCTGCATTGAATTCCATTTGTCACCTCTCAGCCCAATTCTGCAATTTCTCCAAGTTCCCCTGCAACCTGCAACATTCTTCCACACTGTCCACCACTCCACCGACTTTGGTGTCATCTGCAAACTTACTAATCCTTCCACCTGTGCCTGCGTCCAAATCATTTATAAAAATGACAAACAGCAGTAGTCCCAAAACAGATCCTTGTGGCACACCACTAGTAACCAGACTAGTGAATATTTTCCATCAACCACCACTTGCTGCCTTCTTACGGAAAGCCAGTTTCTAATCCAAAGTGCTGAATCACCCTCAATCCCATGCCTCCACTTTTTCTCCAAAAGTCTACCATGTGGAACGTTATCAAAGGCTTTACTGAAGTCCATGTACACCATGTCAACTGCCCTACCCTTATCCACATGCTTGGTCACCTTCTCAAAAAAACTCAATGAGGTTTGTGAGACATGACCTGCCCTTGATGAAACCACGTTGACTATCTCTAATCAAATTGCTGCTTGCTAGATGATTATAAATCTTATCTCTATAATCCTTTCCAAAACTTTTCCTACAACAGACAAAAGGCTCACTGGTCTGTAATTACCTGGGTCATCTCAACTGCCCTTCTTGAACAAGGGCACAACATTTGCAATCCTCCAGTCCTCTGGTACTAAACCTGTAGACAATGATGACACAAAGATCAAGGCCAAAAGCTCTGACATCTCCTCCCTAGTTTCTGAGAGAATCCTCAGATAAATCCAATCCGGCCTTGCAATCCTCCAGTCCTCTGGTACTAAACCTGTAGACAAAGATCAAGGCCAAAAGCTCTGACATCTCCTCCCTAGTTTCTGAGAGAATCCTCAGATAAATCCAATCCGGCCCAGGGGACTTATCTACTTTTACCCCTTCTAGGATTGATAACACCTCCTCCTTACTAACCTCATTCCCTTCTAGTCTAATAGCCCATATCTCATGATTTGGAGATGCCGGTATTGGACTGGGCTGTACAAAGTTTAAAAATCACACAATACCAGGTTATAGTCCAACAGGTTTAATTGGAAGCACTAGCTTTCGGAGCGCTGCTCCTTTATCAGGTGATTGTGTACTCCACTACCACTTGATGAAGGAGCAGCACTCCAAAAGCTAGTGCTTCCAACTAAACCTGGTGTTGTATGATTTTTAACTTTGTACAGCCCATTTCTGTCTTCTCGTCTCCAATATGCTCCTTTTCCTGAGTGAAAACAAATGAGAAATATTCCCTTAGGACCTCTCCGATCTCTACAGTGTCCACACACAACTTCCCACTTCTGTCTTTGACTGGCTGTGTTCCTACCCTAGTCATCCTTTTATTCCTCACAGACCTATAGAAAGCTTTAGGGTTGTCCTTTATTCTACTTGCTAAAGACTGCTCAATGTAAATACTATTTTCTTAAGCAGATGATAACTGATTTTTTAAAAGAATGTAAACTGTGGTATTTTCTCATAGGGTCACACTGGTTTCTTGGGTTATTAATCCTCTCTAACTGTAAGTGGTATCAGGTAAAGTTGCTGCCATTAATCCTCCTTTGTCTTTGCTTTGTCTTCGTCTTATCCAGTGATTAGTGGGAGAGAATACACCACTGTATCGCATCTATACCAAAGACACTGTTCTTAGATAAGAAGGTGGTTTATTACATGATAGCAGTAAGTACATTGCCATTTGATTTGCTGTGTCTATAAGGACCTGGTACATCTAGTCTCTCCAATTGCTAAAGTAGACATTCATCTGGAGACTGTGTGTGATATCAGTAGCATGGGTGGACAATATCAGAAAATCTTACTGAAACCTAAAATGCAAATATTAAATGGAAGATGATTAAATGCTTTTTCGCAAAGATGGAAAATAGTTCTTTTCATTAGTGCCAGAATAATCACATGATTAGCTTGAGTTAATTGAACTGCAGATGATATTAACCCAGTAAGGAAAGAAGGTGCACTCACATAGCGTCTTTTATGATAACAAATATGGTAAATAATTTTTGAAATGCAGTTACAGTAAAAGGCCTGGCAACTAATTTGCACACAACAGGCTCCCACATACAGTAGTGAGACTTAGCAATTGGGTAAGAAAATAGAGTCAGCCATCATCTCATTGAATGGTATTAGACTTGGATGTGTCAAATGGCAATTCATAAAATGAAAATGAAGCTCTTCAGAACCATTATCTTATACAACAATTAAGTTTAAGATTGATACACTATGTATAGATAAAATATGATAGCACTTTCTATTGCACCACTCAAACTTTCCAATGTTATAATAGTGTGGCTGAGTTGTGAAATTCTTTCTGCCGAATCTGAAGGTTAGAGGTTCAAGTCCTACTCCAGCAACTTGAGCACAAAGACTCTAACTTCAGTTCTGCACTGTCTGAAGGGCTGACCTTCAGTACAGGTGCTAAATGTGTTTGCTCTCTCAGGTGGAAATAAAAGACACCACCTTAAAGCAGAGCAGGGAAGTCCTGTTTAGTTTCTGGCCAATACTTACCCCGCAACTATCACCGCTAAGAATAGTTTAATTGGACATTTAAGAAGATAGCTTGAGAAAAAGGAGCAAGAATATGCCATTTGACCCATCCAAGTCTATCACCATTCAATGAGATGATGGCTGACTCTATTTTCTTACCCAATTGCTAAGTCTCACTACTGTATGTGGGAGCCTGTTGTGTGAAAATTAGTTGCCAGGGCTTTTACTGTAACTGCATTTCAAAAATTATTTACCATACTTGTTATCATAAAAGATGCTCTGTAAGTGCACTTCTTTCCTTACTGGGTTAATATCATCTGTAGTTCAATTAACTCGAGCTAATCATGTGATTATTCCAGCACTAATGAAAAGAACTATTTTCTATCTTTGCAAAAAAAGCATTTAATCATCTTCCATTTAATATTTGCATTTTAGGTTTCAGTAAGATTTTCTGGTATTGTCCTTACTGGTTTTAATGGTATATTTTATTCTATGCCATTATTGCCTCATTTCATGTTGGATGCCACTGTGAATCTACCAATGTAGAAATAACTGATTTGTGGATAATTGCCTGTCCCTTGTTTCTCCTTGTCAAGGGGAACATTTTTCAGCCATTCTAAATGTCTGACAAAGTTGAAATGAGGTGACAGATTAGAAGTGTAGATGTTAATGATTTTCCAACTCTGAAGTCAGACATGCAACCCTGCTGTGGTTCTTGGAGATTTTGTGTTATTTGCCAAACCTTTTTTGATTGAGGCTGGCATAATTGAGATGACCTGACTCCTAGGAAGTCTCAACATAGTCCGTTTTGAGACATGAGTGGGAAGTGTAGCTGTGGCTAGGAATAACAATTATAAGCTACAAATTATGTTGCATTTTGTAGTGTCTAATTACTTAAAGCAATCTTCACCGGAATCATATGCAATAAAAACATGTTCTCTTATGTTTTATTCATTTATGGTAAACTAAAAAGGTACCAATCTGACCAGTTGCTTCAAAAACACTGTTACAGCTGGAAAAAAACTCTCACCTCAAGAACGGTGCTCATTATAAACCTATAATAGATTAAAAACAATGTAGTTGCTGGAATCTCATAACTTCAAATGTCAGACATCCATCATTTGTATATGAGCATGATGAGTGAAAACATAATGAGAAAAGAAAATTCAAATGCTCAGAGAATTTAGATTTATCATTTGTTTCTAAGGGCAGGTTCTCACAGACTCTGAGATGTTTACAGCACAGGAGGAAGTCATCAACCCATTGTGTCTGCGCCAAAGATCTGACTACACTAATCCCATTTGCCAGCTCTTCATCCATAGCCTTGGTGACTGTGACAATGCAAATGTCTATCTAAATACTGCTTAAATATTATGAAGCTTCTGACTCAACCATCCTTTCAGGCAGTGAGTTCCAGACTCCCACCACCATCTGGATTAAAAAAAACTTTTCTTTAACTCACCCCTTTCTACCACTTAACCTGAATCTACTTGACTTAGTCTTCCTATCCACTCTCTCCATGCCCTTCGTTATCTAGTACATCTAAATCAGATCACCTCTCAGTCTGTGCTGCTTCATGGAAAACAGACCCAACCTACACAATCTTTCATCTTTGCTCAGTTAGAAAGTTATTGAGTCATAGACATGGAAATGGACCCTTCAGTCCAACTCATCCACACTGACCACACATCCCAACCTGACCTCGTTCCACTTGCCAGCATGTAGCTCATACCCCTATAATTTTTTTCTATTCATATACCCATCCAGATTCCTTTTAAATATTGTAATTGTACCCACCTCCACCACTTCCTCTGGCAGCTTGTTCCAGACGCGCATCACCTTCTGCGTGAAAAAGTTACACCTTTTTAAAACTTTCCCCTCTCACCTTAAACCTGTGCCCCCTAGTTTTGGACTCCTCTACACTTGGCTGCTCACCTTATTCATGTCCCTCATGATTATATAAACCTTTATAAGGTTAACCCTCAGCATCCAGGGGAAAAAGCCCCAGCCTGTTTAGTTCCTTCCCATAGCTCAAACTCTCCAGTCCCAGCAACATCCTTGTAAATCTTTTCTGCACCCTCTCAAATTTAACAACATCTTCCATATAGAAGGGCAACTAGAATTGTACGCAGTATTCTAAAAGTGGCCCGACCAATGACTCAAGTTCCCTGGAACATTTTGCATTTTAACATTAAAGTAATACATTCTGATTAATTTTGTGCAGTTTTGATTACATCAGTCTTCAGTACTTAGGATACAAGTACCATCTCAGAAAAAAAGATAAGTCAGGAAATGGAAGTGAGGGAGGAATTAAGGTAAATTACAGTAACTAAGGAGTTACTTCTGATGGCAGGTTCCTGGGTCCTGATGGACTTCATCCTGTAGTCTTGAAAGAAATGGCTTGTGAGATGGTTAATGCATTGATTCTAATTTTCCAAAGTTCCTGAGACTTGGGGTATGTTTCATCAAATTAGATGGTTTCAAATGTAATTCCTTTATTAAAAAGGGAGAAAGTGTGAAATTACAGGTCAATTAGCTTAACATCTGTCACAAGGAACATGTTAGAAGCATTTCTTAAAGACTTTATAGCAGGGCACTTGGATAAAGTCAGAGTCAACTTGGTTTTATGAAAGGGAAATCATGTTTAACTAATTTAGTTGAGTACTTTGAAGAAGTAATATGTGTTGTGGGTAAAGGGGATCCAGTGAATGTACTATACTTAGATTTGCAGAAAGCATTTCGGTAAGGTGCTTTATTGTGGAAAATAAAGGCTCATCATGCAGTGTATAACATATTAGCTTGATAAAAGATTGCCTAGCTAACAGGAAACAGAGAGTAGGCATACACAAGTCCTTTTCTGGTTGGCAAAATGCAATAAGTGGTGTGCCTCAGGGTTCAGTGTTGGGACTTGGATGAAGGAACCAAAGGTATGATTGCTAAATTTGCAGACAAATCAAGAAGAGGTGGAACTTAAGTTGTGAAGAGGACAGAAGGAGACTACAAAAGGATGTAGAAAGGTTAAGAGAGTGGTCGAAGAGCTATCAAATGGATTACCTTGTGGGAAAATGTGATATTGTCAATTTTGGCAGGGAGGATAAAAAAAAACATATTATCCACATGGCAAGAGATTGCAGAGCTCTGAAGTAGAACTATGCATAAGGTACAGCTCAGAATCAGGCCATTTAGCTCATAGGTTCTGCACCAACTGAATAAACCTGCCATCTGTTCTCATTCCACCTTGACAGCACTTGGTCTATAGCTTTGCAGGTTGCAGTGCTTCAGGTATAGATCCAAGTTCCTTTGAAATGAGTTGATGTTTCCAATTCAACCACCAAACTCGGCAGTGAATTGAAGACAACTACTGTCTTCTGAGTGAAAATGTTTTTCCTCATGTTCCCTCTAATTCTTCTACCAATTCTTAAATCTTTCTGACCTAGTAATCAAACTCTCTGCTGTTGTGTGGAGTTGCTGGTGTTGTACAGGGGTGGACAAAGTCAGAAATCACATGACACCAGATTATAGTCCAACAGGTTTATTTGAAATCACAAGCTTTTAGAGCACCACTCCTTTGTCAGGTGAATGAGCAGCGCTCCAAAAGCTTGAGAGTTCAAATAGATCTGTTGGACTATAACCTGATGTCATGTGACTTCTGTTTCTGCTATTAGAAACTGATCTTCCCAGTCCACTGTATTAACGCCCCTTGTTATTTAGTATACTTCAATTGCAAGAGCAAGATGGCACTGGATTTGGTCGACTCCTTGCAAGCCCGTGCGTCCAGATCTAAGTTTCCCATTTCCTACAATTGTTTTACACTCTTTAAACTTAATAGCATGCTTTTAAAAATTACGAATAACTGTTTTATCTCGCAACAGTTTCTACCCTACTGTTGTTAGAATACTGAATGGACTCACAAACTCTTCACATTCACCTGTACCTGTGTTTTTGTTTTTGCTGCTGTTTACCTATTATTTACTGCCTATGCTACTTAACTATGTGATCTGCCTGTATTGCTTGCAAGATAAATCTTTTCACTGTGCCTTGGTACATGTGGCATTAAATGCAATTCAATTCAATTCAATTCAATTAAGTGTTACGACACGACGGTGAACCCTTCTGTTAATCAAACCAAACACACAGAGAAGCTCACCTTGCCTTGTAATTTGTTAAAGCAAGAGTTAGAGAGAACTACCCAAGTTCCAGTATTTCACCAAAAAAATTAATTTATTTTTAAAAGTGAACATTAAACTCTTTTATTACTCTAAGCCTCCTTTCTCTTAAAGATTTGTTATCTACCTCCCACTCTATAACAATAAACTGATCCAATAAAGCCCCTATTAAATTTACAGCAATTTTATTTTCAAAACCAGACAGCGGCTGTCATCTCTGGTGTTGATCTTCCTCTGTTTGTAGATCTCCCTGGGTCATCTTCGGTTTGTAGTGCAAAGATGTTTCATATGAGAAAGGTACCTTTGACAGAAAGTGTGGTGAATAGCAGTCTTTCAATGGCAGTTGGTTATCCTTCTGGCTAACTGCTCAAAAGGCCTGCTTTTTTTTAACCCCAAATATCGGATTGTCTCGTTAGTTTCATTTTGTCAAAACAGTAAGATTCAAATTTGATTGGGTTTTGATATCTTGGGGTATTTGAAAGTGAGGTCACAGGTAGATAGGATAGTGAAGACGACATTTGGTATGCTTTCCTTTATTGGTCAGAGTATTGAGTACAGGAGTTGGGAGGTCATGTTGCGGCTGTACAGGACATTAGTTAGGCCACTGTTGGAATATTGCGTGCAATTTTGCTGTCCTTCCTATCGGAAAGATGTTTTGAAACTTGAAAGGGTTCAGAAAAGATTTACAAGGATGTTACCAGGGTTGGAGGATTTGAGCTATAGGGAGAGGTTAAATGGACTAGGGCTGTTTTCCCTGGAGCATCGGAGTCTGAAGTTTACAAAATCATGAGGGGCATGGATTGAATAAATAGACAAAGTCTTTTCCGTGGGGTGGGGGAGTCCAGAGCTAGAGGACATGGGTTTCGAATAAGAGGGGAATGATATAAAAGAGACCTAAGAAGCAAATCTTTCACTCAGAGGGTGGTACATGTATGGAATGAGCTGCCAGAGGAAGTGGTGGAGGCTAATTCAATTGCAACATTTAAAAGGCATCTGGATGGGTATATGAATAGGAAGGGTTTGGAGGGCTATGGGCCAGGTGCTGGCAGGGGGAACTAGATTGGGTTGGGATATCTGGTCGGCATGGGACAGGTTGAACCAAAGGTTCTGTTTCCGTGCTGTACATCTCTATGACTCTATGACTCTATAACTTAACTGGTTAAATTTGAACTGCTGTGAAAACAGTTGAAGTATCTAGGTTACAATCAAACGTTACATCTTTCAATTTTTCAGCACCCTTTGTGATTGCTCGTCAATCACATGAAAGGTGCTTGCCAGCTTTCAGCTATCACTCTCTCTTTAAAGGTACATTAAATGCCTTTAACTTCATAACATAAATCACCTTTCAGCCTCAACACTAGCCAGGTAATATTGCCTTGTACCCACAATTTGTTAAAAAAATTCTTTTATCCTTTGTTTGTTAACAGTCTGTCATGTGTGATCATAGATTTATAGCGTTTTACAGCATGGAAACAAACCCTTCGGTCCAACCTGTCCATGCCGACCAGATATCCCAACCCAATCTTGTCCCACCTGCCAGCACCCGGCCCATATCCCTCCAAACCCTTCCTATTCATATACCCCTCCAAATGCCTCTTAAATGTTGCAATTGTACCAGCCTCCACCACTTCCTCAGGCAGCTCATTCCGTACATGTACCACCCTCTGCGTGAAAACGTTGCCCCTTATGTCTCTTTTATATCTTTCCCCTCTCACCCTAAACCTATGCCCTCTAGTTCTGACTCCCCGACCCTAGGGAAAAGGCTTTGCCTATTTACCCTGTCCATGCCCCTCATAATTTTGTAAACCTCAGCCCTCAGGTCACCCCTCAGCCACCGACGCTCCAGGGAAAACAGCCCCAGCCTGTTCAGCCTCTCCCTGTAACTCAGACCCTCCAACCCTGGCAACATCCTTGTAAATCTTTTCTGAACCCTTTCAAGTTTCACAACATCCTTCTGATAGGAAGGAGACCAGAATTGCACACAATATTCCTAAAGTGGTACCTAACCAATGTCTTGTACAGCCGCAACATGACCTCCCAACTCCTGTACTCAATACTCTGACCAATAAAGGAAAGCATACCAAACGCCTTTGTCACTATCCTATCTGGAGTAGAGCTGACAGCTCTTTTCAGATGGCATAAACTTAATGGGCTTTTATTGTGCTACAAATCTTTCTACATTTGCATGGAATAATGTAGAAAGAGCCTGTCAATTGCAAAAGCATTTGTTGACCACTACGCTTTGCTCTTTACCCCTGGGCCACTTAATTTGCCTTGGATTCTGGAAGGTCTCACATTTCTGTCCATTCTGCCATAAGGGACCTCATTGAAGATCTTGTTAAAGTCCCGAGACTGTATGAAATGACATCCTCACCAATTAAATTAACTAATGATCAAGAAAGACTAGATCAATTAATTAACATAATTGTCAACTGGCTTTAGGTTTATCATAATTATAATTAATATGCAATGAGTCAAACAACTGTTGAGAATGTTCAAAGCAAATAGAACAGGATAGCAACATAAAGGTTATGAGTTTTCAGTAAATGAGTAATGATATGGACCAGACAAATTCCCCCCCCCACCCAAATATATCAAGGAGATAGCCTATTCCCTAACTTCTATCTTATTTAAAGGGAAATGTAAGGTGCTGTGTTCCAGATATATTTAATTGGTCACACAACTAGGCTTTAAGCAAATCACACTTTATTTGTAAATTGTAGTTAAAATATAAACAAAAGGCACAAGAATTTGTTTAAATTTAACTCTATTGGAAAACTTAGCAGAATAATAGATTACCCAACCAACAGCAACTTCCCCAATACCAACAGCAACATCCCACAAACACACCCCTGGCAAAGGCAGATTCAGCAAAGTAGATTGTCTCACATGCAGTATGTTTCCAGTCCAGGAGAAAAGAACTCCAAAAAAAAAATTCTGGTAGCAGGACAGAGAATTCCAGCTTTTTGTTGTGGCCAAGAGAGATATAGCCACTTTCACAGCAAATTCAAAACCCCAACAACAACTGAAAGCTAAACTAAAACCCTAAATTCTGTGAGAGCCTAACTCCACCCATTTATGTTGCTTCTGTTAATCCAACTTTTAAAAAAAACTGTTTATTGGCGTGGAAGACACAGGTCAAAATCTCTCTTCAAAAGAAAACTGGAAAAAATACATCTCTTATGGCCACAGTATCATCATAAGAGCTCTAATGTTTCTGAGTGATAAGGGTGAAGTAAACTCTCTAAAGTGGCAACAACGCAACTGAAACAACTGATTGATGAGGGTTTTCTTTGCCCTATAGAATCTTAGCTGAAAATGTGTTGCTGGAACAGCGCAGCAGGTCAGGCAGCATCCAGGGAACAGGAGAATCGACGTTTCGGGCATAAGCCCTTCTTTCAGGAATGAGGAAAGTGTGTCCAGCAGGCTAAGATAAAAGGTAGGGAGGAGGGACTTGGGGGAGGGGCGTTGGAAATGCGATAGGTGGAATGAGGTCAAGGTTTCTTTTGTGGATGAAGAACAGTATTTTCCACCTTCCTCCTTCCACCTATCTCATTTCCAACGCCCCTCCCCCAAGTCCCTCCTCCCTACCTTTTATCTTAGCCTGCTGGACAAACTTTCCTCATTCCTGAAGAAGGGCTCATGCCCGAAACGTCGATTCTCCTGTTCTTTGGATGCTGCCTGACCTGCTGCGCTTTTCCAGCAACACATTTTCAATTCATGAAGATAGTTCACTACCACCTACTTATGGGCTATTAGAAGTGGACAATAAATTGCTTTGTACTTTGGAGATCTGCAGAGATGAAATTAGTTTTTATGTATGAAAAGGATTGTTATTCTGAGCTAGAAATTGCAAACAGATTTGTGGCAGTATAAAGCCTAAACTTTGCTGAAAAACAAGACATGCTGTTGAAGCTTTCTGTTTTGCGTTCATCAGAACAGAGGTAATAAAGCCATAGTTCAAAGGAAGCAACAATTTATACTGTATGAGAAAAGGTACTGCTTGGTTGCCAAATTGACTGTGACTAGTCGTGACCGTGTGATGAAGAATGCACAGGAAAATATTGTTCCTTAAGCTTTTGTTCAATTCATGTTAATTCTGTTTTTTTTGGTGGGGGGTCTATAGTTATGTTCCTTGTTTTAAAGCATATCATCTGTCCTCATAGCTGTGATTGCTCTTTTAAACAATAATCTTTCCACACCCCAACCTTTTCTCATCCTAACCAAAAACCCTCTTATCAGGTCTGTTCAGCTGCTTATTTCAGCCATATTTTAGCATTAGCTTTGATATCCCGCTTCACTTATCTTGTAGTGATTGGAACTAACTCAGCCAGGTGGATTTCATAGAATATGAATTTCCTCTTATGGACTATACCAAATCCCCTCAAAATATATTGAGAAGATAGCCTCAGCCCTAACTCTTTATTATCTTAAAGGCTAGTGCCAGGTATTGCATTCTGGATATAATTCGATTGGTCAAACTACCAGTCTTGAAGTAAAATGCACTTTATTCATACACCATAGTTAAAATACAGCAAAAGAAAGAAGAAATTGGAATAACTTAATTCTATTGAAAAACTTAACAGAACAATAGATTGTTTAACTACTAAACAGAAACTGTTAAAATAGGAACATCCCATAAAGACATCCTTGGCAAAGGCAAATTCAGTAAAATAGATGGTCTCAAGTGCAATTCTCTAGTCCATGAGGAAGAACAATGCAAAAGTTCCTACTAGCTGAAGCCCAAGTGGATTTCAAACAGGCACTACAACTGGCTTTGTAATTAGAAAATGAAGCAAGAGGAATTTATGAGTTATAGGACATTCTGACGAAAGTGGACAGCCTCGCCAGTCTGACTAAGCTTGAGCGAAGACCATTACATAGCCTCACTCAGGACATACCCTGAACAGAGAAACTGTAGATCAGCCCACAACAAAAATCCCAAAACAAAACTGAGCCTCAGCTAAAAGACTAAAATGTTCTTCAGCCATCGTAGCTGCTGCCAGTATGCGGATTCTAGACAGCAAAAATATCTCAGCAAGAGGCCCAGCAATCACTTCTCTAGCTTCCCACAGAGTTGTCGGGTACACCTGATGAGGTCCTGGGGATATATCCACCTTTAACCATTTCAAGACATCCAGCATTTCCTCCTCTGTAATCTGGACATTTTGCAAGATGTCACCACCTATTTCCCTACAGTCTATATCTTCCACATCCTTTTCCACAGTAAATACTGATGCAAAATATTCATTTAGTATCTCCCCCATTTTCTGTGGCTCCACACAAAAGGCCGCCTTGCTGATCTTTGAGAGGCCCTATTCTCTCCCAACTTACCCTTTTGTCTTTAATATATTTGTAAAAACCCTTTGGATACTCCTTAATTTTATTTGCCAAAGCTATCTCATGTTCCCATTTTGCCCTCCTGATTTCCCTCTTAAGTATACTCCTACTTCCTTTATACTCTTCTCAGGATTCACTCGATCTATCCTGTCTGTACCTGACATATGCTTCCTTCTTTTTCTTAACCAAACCCTCAATTTCTTTAGTCATCCAGCATTCCCTATACCTACCAGCCTTCCCTTTCACCCTGACAGGAATATACTTTCTCTGGATCCTTGTTATCTCATTTCTAAAGGCTTCCCATTTTCCAGCCGTCCATTTGCCTGCGAACATCTGCCTCCAATGATCTTTCGAAGGTTCTTGCCTAATACCGTCAAAATTGGCCTTTCTCCAATTTAGAAATTCAACTTTTAGATCTGGTCTATCCTTTTCCATCACTATTTTAAAACGAATAGAATTATGGTCGCTGGCCCCAAAGTGCTCCCCCACTGACACCTCAGTCACCTGCCCTGCCTTATTTCCCAAGAGTAGGTCAAGTTTTGCACCTTCTCCAGTAGGTACATCCACATACTAAATCAGAAAATTGTCTTGTATGCACTTAAGAAATTCCTCTCCATCTAAACCTTTAACACTATGGCAGTCCCAGTTGAAGTTTGGAAAGTTAAAATCCCCTACCATAACCACCATATTATTCTTACAGATATCTGAGATATCCTTACAAGTTTGTTTCTCAATTTCCCTCTGACTATTGCGGGGGTCTATAACACAATCCTAATAAGGTGATCATCCCTTTCTTATTTCTCAGTTCCACCCAAATAACTTCTCTGGATGTAATTCTGGGAATATCCTCCCTCAGCACAGCTGTAATGCTATCCCTTATCAAAAATGCCACTCCCCCTCCTCTCTTGCCTCCCTTTCTATCCCTCCTGTAGCATTTGTATTCTGGAACATTAAGCTGCCAGTCCTGCCCCTCCCTGAGCCATGTTTCTGTAATTGCTATGATATCCCAGTCCCATGTTCCTTACCATGTCCTGAGTTCATCTGCCTTCCCTGTTAAACCCCTTGCATTGAAATAAATGCAGTTTAATTTATTAGTTCTACCTTGTCCCTACCTGCCCTGACTGTTTGACCCACTTCTGTTCTCAGCTGTACCCGTCTCAGATCGATCTCTTTCCTCACTATCTCCCTGGGTCCCAACCCCCCACCCTACTAGTTTAAATCCTCCCAAGCAGTTCTTGCAAATTTCCCTGCCAGTATATTAGTCCCTTTCCAATTTAGGTGCAATCCGTCCTCCTTGTACAGATCACTTCTACCTCAAAAGAGATTCCAATGATCAAAAAATGTGAATCCTTCTCCCACACACCAGCTCCTCAGCCATGCAATCATCTGCTTTATCCTCCTATTTCTGCCCTCACTAGCTTGCAGCACTGGGAGTAATCTAGATATTACTATCCTTGAGGACATCCGTTTTAAATGTCTGCCTAACACTCTGTAATCTTCCCTTCAGAGTCTCAACCTTTTCCCTTCCAATGTCGTTGGTTCCAATGTGGACAATGACCTCCTGCTGGCCCCTCTCCCCCGTGAGAACATTCTGCACCCTCTCTGAGACATCCTTGATCCTGGCACCATGGAAACAACACACCATTCTGCTTTTTCTCGGCTGGCCACAGAAACATCTGTCTGTACCTTTGACTGCAGAATCCCCTAACACAATTGATCTCTTGGAAGCTGACGTGCCCCTCGTTGCATTAGAGCCAGTCTCCATATCAGAAACATGGCTGCTCGTGCTACGTTCCTCTGAGAATCCATCACCCCCTACATTTTCCAAAACAGCATACTTGTTTGAAATGGCTATATCTACAAAAGACTCCTGCACTAGGTGCCTACCTCTCTTACCTTTCCTGGAGTTAACCCATCTATGTGACTGTATCTGAGACTTTACCCGCTTCCTATAACTGCCATCCATCACATACTGTTGCTGTTGCAAATTCCTCATCGCTTCTATCTGTCTCTCCAACTGATCCACTCGATCTGATAAGATTCGCATCCAACAGCATTTATGGCAGATATAATCTGCAGTAACCCTTAAACTCTCTTTAAATTCCCACATCTGACAAGAAGTACATATCACTGCAAAGGTCATTTTTGCTCCTTCACAATCTACAGACCCAGAAAAAACACCGTCTTATTCTTCCACAAACACTGCCCCAGGGTAAATTAATAGCTATGGCTTATTTTTAAGTTTAATCAAGAGACTTATCTCCAAAAACATATAATCAAGAAAGAATCCACTATACTCGCTACTGCAGCCTTTCTCTTGGCCATGTCAAATGCCTTCTAAAATACACATAGACAATGTTCACTAGGCATTGCCGTATTTAATCCTCCTTTTAATTTAATCAAACAATTCAATTATATTAGTAAGGCATGGTCATCCTGATTAATCTATACCTCTCCAGGTAACAGTTAATCCTATCTCTCAATGTTGATTCCAGTTATTTGCCCACCAGTGAGGCCAGATTAATTGGTCTGTAATTATTTGGCCTGACCCTTTGTATCCTTTTTGCATATTGGTATAAAGATTGCAGATCTCCAATCCTCTGATATTTTACCTGTACCTGGTGATGATTGAATGTAGATTTAAAGGGACTTTCGTGTCCTCGTGCATGAATTTTAAAATATTAGTACGCAAATGCGGCAAGTAAGTGGGAAAGCTAATAGAATGGTATTGTTTATCAAAGGGGTATTGAATACAAAAGTACTGAGATTATGGTTCAATTTCACAGGGTACTGGTGAGACCACAGCTGGAGAATTGTGTGCAGTATTCATCTCTTATTTAAGGAAGGATGTAAATGCATTGGAAGCAGTTCCGAGAAGGTTTAGTAGACTAATATCTATGATGAGTGGGCTGCTTTATATTAAAAAACGGTTGAACAAGCAAGACGAGAGTTACAGATATAGGAGCAAACTACTGCAGATACTGGAATCTGTACTGAAAACAAAAAGTGCTAGAAATCACAGCGGGTCAGGCAGCATCCGTGAAGAGAGAGCAAGCTAATGTTTTAAGTCTAGATGGACTCTTCATCAGAGTGGATGACGAGGAGTCATCTAGACTTGAAACATTAGTTTGTTCTCTCTTTGTGACATGCCTGACCCGCTGTGATTTCCAGCATTTTTTGTTTTCAGTCAAGAGGTAGAGATGATCAATGTCTTTCTCTGCATTTAGTCTTTGACAATGACATTCTGTCCTCCACCAGTCTTGAATTGAGCATACCTTATTGGCATTTCTTTTCTCCTTCATTCCAGCAGTGTACTCGTGTCCTTAGCTTCCTTTATTTTGTTCCAATATTGTCTGCATGATGAAGATTATATTGAGTACAATGGCATGATTGTAATTCACTTTAACATGCAACCCATGTTCATCTCTCTCTCTTCCCAGCTTGCAGCATAAGTGAAGTGTGCAAGTATTTCCAACTATGGAGGAATCTCTAAAAATAAATCTGAACAAAGTTTTCAATGTGCACAACAAATTAGAGTGACAAGGTCTCTGGAGAGATTACTAATCTATACTCTAATTACCAGCACAGGATGTTTGTTACGGCTCTTCAGAAAGGCTCATTACTTACTTTTAAACGATCACAATACTGAGTGTGCTGTTTGGATACAATACACACACACACACGTGTTACTGCAGTCATTCCATCTATTTAGTAGTAACAGCTAAGGCACAATTACTAGAAGGAGATGGTAGTTGAAGTAACTTTTTAAATTTGAAAGTGAAATGAGACGCAAAAGTTATAGAACTACCAAAATAATGATTTTCCTGCTGTTGGGCACTGGAGTGAGGGAAGGGGGTCTAAGGTATTAGTGAGAATGGTAGAGTAGGAGTCTTAATGGGAAGTAGATATAATAGCAGAGATTGAGTGTGTGATGTGTTGGAGAGAAGGTTGTGGCACTTACATTGGTGAAGTGGAGAAGATTATTGATTTTATTAGTACTGTACTGGGCATTTCTCTGAGACTGCACTGACCTGGATGGAAAGCTCAGATCAATCTGGCATTGTCTGGTGTCATGGCTCCCTCTGTTGGTCCTCTGCAGGACCAGGGCCCTGTTAGCCAAGCTGGGCACTCATTAACTCTTAGCTGCAAGGTCTGAGGCAAACTTCAGGAACTGTGCATCACAGCTCCCAACTGGCAGTGCTTGTCTGAGGGCACAATGGGTTTTGAAAGATGGTGTGGGTAAAACATCTTCTCCAGTTTTCAGTGGACATCTGGTGAGTGTTGAGTTGAGTGGTAAGTGGTGATCTGTGTGTGCTGAAATAGGATGAGAATCAGATGTGAGGGATGCCATGGAGTGAGGAAAGTAGTTATTGAAGGAAGTTTGTTCAGATATAATGAGAAATGTTGTTAGGCCTTGTGGTGAGAAACCCTTCAAAAATCTGAGCTCAGTCTGAAAAATGTAAGATTCAGCCCATTGTCTTGTCTTCTTACACTTCTACTTTTTTTGATTTTGTTTCCTTATTGCTTGAGCCTTCCTTTGCTTCCATCCTCTTTGGTGGTTTTCCATTTCTTCCAACTCATGGATGTCAATGCCATTTTTTCCCACTTGTCTATTTCCCTTTTTTCTGTTTTATTTCTATAACTCAGTTCCTTCAGGCTTGGGGCTTGATATAATTTGCAATCTCCATTCCACTGATGAATGAAACTCTCTGCATGTTTGTTGGCTGTAGAAACATCTCCATGGGAGAAGTACATAGTAACGATAAACGCTCATTACTCATACGATTCCTGTTATTTTCACAACTGCAACCATTACCATTTCTTATAAAGGTTTTAGTGCAGAAATAATCACTGAAACATAATCGAGAAAATGGGTGTTGAGTCAAATAGTGAGATAATGAGAATGATAAAAAAAAAGTTCAGAACGTTAGTTTGAATAAGTGTCTTACTTTATACAACAGGATGAGCATTTAAAATGGAGAACAGGAAATTAGGAGCAAATGCCTACTTGCTTGGATGAGTGTAACTCCAACAACACTCCAGAAACTTAATGCTATCTAGGACAAAGTAGGCTCCACCATCTACATAAAGTATGGGCCATTTACAAAATACACTACAGAAACTCTCCAATGTTTCTTAGATAGTGTCTTCCAAACCTATGACCAATTCCATCGAGAAGGACAAGGGCGGCATTTACACAGGAACACCATTACCTGCAAGTTCCTCTCCAAGCCATCATCATCCCATCTTGGAAATGTATTGTTGTTCCTTCACTGCTGTGGGTCAAAATCCTGGAACTCCCTCCTTAATAGCACAGTACCTAAATCTAAAGGACTGCAGCAATTCTAGAAGATGGCTTTATCACTACATTTTCAAGACCTATTAGGGATGGGCAATAAATACTGACTCAGCCAGTAAATCCCGTATTCCATGAATGAATAAATACAATTTAGCCAGTGAGGGCACAGCAATCTTGCACAGGATGAAACATGGGTGTCAGAGTTTTGGATGATCTGAAGTCTGCAGAGATGGAGGAAAGGATTGGAGCCATTGAAACAGTTGACCCTGTGGGTGAAAGAGGGGAAGATTAGAGTTTCAGCAGCAGATGGGCTGGTGGGGCTTGGGGAGAGATTGATGATGTTACTGAGGTGAAAGTAAGTTGTCCTTCTGATGGAGAAAATAAGGAGTTCAAGTTCAGCTTGAGAACTTCAAGGCTGAAGGTAATTGTTTAAATCTTCCAAAAGTTTAACTGGAGGAAATTATGGATCATACAGGATGGACAGTTTGGCAACAATGGCTGAGAGGAAAGGTGACAGGTACATAGGACTGGGCATAGTAAGCTCTTATGTGGAAGCTAACCCTGTTGGATTTCTTCATCTTTGCTTCTGTTCTTAATGTTTTTGAGTGGCATCGGAATGAATCGGAAGCTCCCTTGGGCAACTGTGGAACCAAACGGAGCCAAGTGAGGGAAATAATGACGAACTCAAAAGAGAGATCTTGTTGGGGTTGGTCATTCATTTTGTTTAAGGTTGCAGGAATGTTTGACACATTTTAATTCTGTGCTAAATCAGCTTATTGCTTCTTTTTAAAAGAAAGAACTAAGTAGAGTTTTGAATTGTAAAGTTTGATTTCATTCTGTGGAGCAGTTTTTGCAAGCATAGTTAGGAAGAAGATAGAAGAGAGTAATTGTATAAAGTGCTTCTGCTGTGTAAAACACAGGAGATGAAGCTCTGTAGGAAGAGAAGATAATGCATGACTTTAAAATACTAAAAGCCATGTGTAATCTCAAAACAAGCAGGTTATTTAACTTAATCTGTGGCTCTAAAGCTTTGAGATAGGATTCCAAAATCAGTAAGCCTCAAGGGACACCAGAGATTGATGAAAATGTTCTCCTGTAAAGTAGATGTATGCATTAGAGTTCCATCAATGTACTTTACTGTATCAATTAAAGAGGCTGTTGCTGGAAAGGAAGAGAAGTAAATGCTATTAATCCCAAATTGTTCTCTTTACTCCAAAAACAATAGTGAAAACTTAATGCGAAAATGTAAACTTTTGCTGTATTTCATGGGCTGTTACAGACTCCACCATTTTGGGTGTAGGCATGAGAAGGTTACAAGAATGATGGTAATAAGAATTCAGCCCAACCTAAACTGAAAGCTTTTAGCTTTTTACCTCCAAGGTACATGAACTCATCTTAAATGAATGAACAAGGTCACTTGAAGAATCTTGTCTGATTAAAGTCAGATTGTTTTCCCCAGGCTCCAGAAAATGTTGACTCATGGAAAGCTTCAGAGCCGCTGACATCAGCCGCAGTTATTAATTAATGCAGCTGAAGATGATTACATTTCCTGAAAACTGCAATAACAAAATATTGAACTCATCAAATATCTTGATGTACAGAGTTCATGCACAGTGTGCATGTCCATCTCTAAATTTATATCATACAAGCAGGAGTTGAGCAATTTATGGTTTGTATTTATTGGTGCTTTATAAAAGCAAAGTATGTGGATGCTGGAAATCTGCAATAAGAGCATAAAGTACTGAAGAAGCTCCCACAGACCTGAAAGCATCTGTGGAAAGAGAGAAGCAGAGGTAATGTTTTGACTCAAATGTGACTGTTCTTTAACTATGAAGAAGACAGTTGTATTGGATTTGGGACATTTACTCTGTTCATCTCTCTGCAGATATTGCCAGACCTGCTGGGTTTCTCCAGCACTTCCTGTTCTTATTGTAGAACAGTATTTGTTTGTCCTTGGAGCTATTATGTGAAATTGAAAGTGTTTTTCAGTTGTTGGGCTGCAGCATGTAGAAGATGCTTTACTTACAACACTGACTTGGCTTAACAATTGCAGTATACCTTGCAGGTTCTTCCCTGTGTAAGCTTCAGGCTATCCAAACTCTGCTGCCAATGTCTTTATGCCGACAAACCTCCCCTTCACCTTTAACCTCTGTGTGCGGATCCACATTGGCTCTAGTCAAGCGATCCTCCATTTCAAAATTCTCTAATCTTTTATACCCTTATCACTTCCTTATGTCTGCAATATTCATGACCATTTACGATCTCTGTGTTCCTCTAATCCTGTTCTCTCGAGCATCCGCGATCTTAGTTGCTCCATTGTTGGTGGCCTAGCCTTCAGTTTTCCAGGCCCCAAGCTCTGCAATTCTTTTTCGAAACCCCTGTAATTCTCCTTCCTCCTTTAAACCTGCTCTAAAGCTTAACTTTCTGACCAAGCTTTCAGTCACCTAGCCTAACATTTCCTTTGCAGACTCTATGTTGAATATTGTTTTATAATGCTGTTGTGAAGCAACTGGGCAATACCTTGATGTTAAAGTTGGGTTATGATTTCGGCTGATGTTAATACTGGCCAAGTCAGTGATGTTAGCTTCATTTTTTGTCTCTCTGTGGTCAGTTTTTGATGATGTTCCCAAGATGTACTTCCAAAACAAGGAACCAAACATTTATTAAACAAGAATAAACATGAACTATGTTATACTAGACAAATGTTTGGAAAGATTCAGTGCAGAGATCAGAAAAAAGATTCTGCTTCATGCGATTTCTTTTATCCTAGCAATATTATCACAGACATCCAAGTCTCAAGGAGCTGTTACCACTATCTCCACACTAAAGCTTCGATCTTAGACTCAGGCTTAGAACTATAACTAGTTTCCTTTGGTGTATTTCGGTGCAGTCATTAGATTCTATTTTTCTTCAGATAGTATCTCTCCCCAAGCACCTAAAACAAGCTGCAAAATAAACTCTCAATGATTTTAACCTCAGAGGAACCACTCAAGTTTCCTCAACTCAATGTCCAGCAGTCTTACTCGCTCCGATATACATCACTATTGAGGGAGTGCTACATTGTTGGAGGTAACATTTTTCAGCTGAGACGTCAAAGCAAGGACCCATCTGTCTACTCAGATGGCCCTAAATGATCCCATACCACTATTTTAAAATGTTTGGGGACTTTTCCTCTGCTGTCCCATCTGATATTTATTGATTTTCAAAAATTAACATAACAGTTAACCAGTCACTGCGCCACAGATAATTGCGGACATGTTTGCTACTGTGTTTCCTACATTACAGATTGCATGTTGGCCTTTATTGCAAGGGGATTGGAGGACAAGAATAAATAAGTCCTGTTACAGTTGTGTGGAATATTCCCAGCTGACTACACTTGCTACCCTGTGACATTTTCACCTCTATTAGCATGTGGTACTGGCTAAGAGTTGTTTGAGCTAATTCTCTGTCACCTATCTTCCTTTGTCTTTGCTTTCTCTTGTGTTTATGCCTATGCATTGTTTATTGGTTGGGGATAAAGTACTGCAGAGCATCTTTGTTCATAGATAGCAGGAAGGTATATTTTGTGATTTCTCCCTCCCGCCCCCCTCCCCCAGAAAGATCACACATCATCATACTATATTTAATCACAGATTTTCAAGTAACCATCCAAGGAAAGAACTGTCCAGACAATTTATTGTTTTCATTCTGCAGCAGCTTATGTCCAAACACAGACAGACAAAAAAGATTCCAGCACCTTTTTTTTCAGAGAATCCCTACAGTTTGGAAGCAGGCCATACAGCCCATTGAGTCTACACTGACCCAACAAAGAACATTCCACCCAGAAACTCCCCCTACCCCATCCCTGTAACTCTGCACCTCCCATGGCTAATCCACCTGACCTGTACATCCCTGGCCATCAACGGCCAATCCATTGAATCTGTACATCTTTGGTCTGCAGGAGGAAACCGGAGCACCCGGAGGAAACCCACGCAGACACAGGGAGAATGTGCAAACTCCATACAGACAGTTACCCGAATCTGGAATCTGGAATCAGGTCCCTGGCACTGTGAGGCAACAGTGCTAACCACTGAGCCGTCATGCTGCCCTTTGATCCCATTGTGCGGGATCAATGCTCATATAGTTCGTAGTCATGTGCCCATTAAATATTTCCTCAAAATTCAAGCTGATATTGTTCCTTAAGTCAAGACAGTGAAACAGCTTTCTCCGCATCCAAGTTTAGGTCAATTAGATTTAATGAAAGCATCACTGATTTCAGCTGATAGATGACATACTCCAGACTTGCATGCTCAGGAACTGTGTGAAGTACAGCTACATACATTCAGGCATAATTACTTGAATATTAGAGAGTTGGTACATCTGCTCCCTCTGAAAACTTGAATAGAATGCCTTCTCTCCTCCACAGACTGCGTGTGACCTTGAAAGCATGGGGCCAATGTAACATGACAATGAAACACTTCAGAATCATTGTCTTATACAACACAATGCAACATGATCCTCACAAATAAGGAAGATTATAGTTGCATCAGTGATGGTAAGGCAGAGGTTCACCCCTGTCTTCAGTATATATACCACCTTTTTCTAGCTACTATCAGTTCTGAAGAAGGGTCACTGGACTTGAAATGTTAACTCTGTTTTCTTTCCACAGATGATGCCAGACCTGCTGAGTTTCTCCAGTAATTTCTGTTGAAACTTTATTGCTGGAACAGCACAGCAGGTCAGGCAGCATCCAGGGAACAGGAGATTCGACGTTTCGGGCACAGGCCCTTCTTCAGGAATGAGCAGAGAGTAATTTCTGTCTCCATTGTGAAATTACCTACCCATGGAGATGCTCCATTGTTGAACACATTCATATATTTTTATAAACATAGACAGGCTTTCAATCTCTCAGGGAATTGAGGGATATGGGGAGTGACTGGGAAAATGCAGTTGAGGTGTGACATCAGTACAGTTGTATTACGTGGCAGAGTGGGCTCAAGGGGTGAATGCTGTACTCCTGTTTCCTATCCTCCTACCTGGAAATTACTGTTGAAGAATAATGACTGTGAAACACTCTGGGTTGAGGTGAGGCTATGAGAGATGCCACAATTACCCAATAAATGTAACCCTATCTTTCATCAGGCAATGGCTAATAACGACATGACATTTGTGGATACAGTGTCATCACATGACACAGCCCCACAGCCTTGCTCTGTTGCTCTGGTACAGTGTTTTATAATAGGTCATAAGTAAGTGTTTGAACTCCCACTTGTGTAATATAAATGAGGAATATCATTTGTGTTGCAGTCATGAGTCATGGCTATTAATGAGCTCAGTATTTTGCTGTTGCAGCATTGCGATGTAATGATCCTTCAGTGATCAATTTCCCTCACAGATACATCCTGTCAGTCTCATTAGTACAAAACTCAGCTGTCTTGTGTTTGAAAAGCAGAATATTTGGAGGATAGGTGTAAAATCTTCAAAATGTACAAGGCCCCAGTAATGCACAGTAGGTTTGTCAGCCTTTGAAAGGATAGACTAGCAGAGTGGATTATGATCACACTGCAGCGCAGCCTTTGCCACAGCATCACCAGCAGACAGGGAAAGTGTGTAGACTTGGCTAAAGCACTGACACACTGGCCTGCTATGGGATGTCCATCATTAGGCATTGGAACTACCCGCTTTTTTTGGGAAACTGGAAGCATACTGGAAAATCCTAATCTACCTCTTTGTGATGGCTTTTAGCAAGACTCTGAATGAGGCTAATTGGCTGCTGACTTGGGGCAAAAATGACTGACACTGTGAACAGGTTCAGAAAACGAACACACTGGCCTGTGCTGATATGTTCTGTTCCCAGCCTCAGTAGGGTCTGGAAATCCCAGCAAATGCAGCAATAATGATACTCTTGTGTTAGAGCCAGAGGTCATGGGTTAAAAATCAGACTCCAGCCATCTGCATACAGATTCCAGATAGATATTTACTTTAGTGCAGCACTGAGGGAGTGCAGAACTGCTGGAGGTGCTGTATTTTAAATGAGATCCATTCTATTTTATGGAATTATACTGCATTTTTTTTCAGGAATCAACTCTACATGGTCAACCTTTTGCAGCTGAAGAGATTCTTTTTAAAGAAACATGCAGTTTGCTTCTGACACTAAAACTGTCTTGAAAATGATGATTGAGAAGGTGCAATTGAAGGTGCATTGGTCTTTGGATTTAGTTAGTTCATGTCAGAAAATGTGAAGGTAACATTATGTTTGGATAGAAAGATAAATTCAATATAATGGATTGAAATAATATATGATAAATACATTTTGCATGGTACTGGTCAGTGCAGCAATTTTTGAAACAAAATAAATTCTTTTCTACTTCGCTTTTATTTAATCTTATTTTAATTTTTACCAACTGTACAATTTATACATAGCTTTAAAAGAGGAAATACGACCATTAGAAAATTCAGCACAGAGAAGAAGACTTTTTAGCTCAAAGTGCAAAATTTGAAATCTTATTGAATGGTTCAGCTTGCCTGAAATGCTGAAATAACCCACTTTGTGCATTAAACTGAAGCCCTGCATGCCCTCACAGCTGGATGTATAATGATCCATTTGCTCTGTTTCAAAGAAGAACGGGGGGAGTTCTTCTGAGTGTCTTGGTCAATAAAAGGTGCTATATAAATGCAACTGTTCCCACTTGTCAGGCAGGATTGATTAGAAAATAAACAAAAGTATTTCATCCTCACTCAAACTTTGTGAAGCAATTCAAACCCAAGAGTGGAATATTGGTCAAATAAAACTAGTGACAAACACCAGTAATAACATTGAAATGATCAAGAAGCATATTGAGTTCAAGTGAGAATACAGCACTGCTGTAATTTAGTCTGTTGCAGAGCTGATCATATCAGTGGGATCGGATCTTGAATGATAGAAGGGCTAACAAAAGTAAGAAAAACTGGGGATTAGTAACTTTGAAATGAAGATCCATGCTCTTGCCAAAAAAAACAGAATTTAAGAATTCAAACTTAATCTCCTGTTTTAATTACCAATTAAAATCGATTTAAACTCTTATGTTGTGTCATGAATCTTGCTTGGAATGGAGGGTTTGAGACACAATAACAGGCTGAATAGTCTGCAACTTTTTTTCACTGGAGCATAGCAGGTTGAAGGGTGACTTTATCGAGGTTTATAAAACCACAAGGTGAATGACAAGGGTCTTTTCCCGAGGGTGGGGGAGTTCAAAACTAGGCAGTGTATTTTTAAGGTGAGAGGAGAAAGATTTAAAAAAAGGATATAAGGGGCAACTTTTTTTACACAGCAAATGGTTTGTGTGGAATGAGCTGCCAGGGAGTGTGGTGGATGCAGGTACAACATTAAAAAGACATTTAGATAAGAATACTAAGGAAAACTAATTTGCCTTTAAGTCTGATGAAATTAACAGTCATAAACAACACAACACAGCAATAAAAAGTTCAATTTAATCAAACATACAGTCTGTTAAGAAAATCAGTGCCCACTTTCCAACACTTTTTATCTAAAAGTTAAAGCTCAGGTATCAATCAGTATGTGCATGGCTCTCAAATTTCATAGAACCACACAGTACAGAAAAGACATTTGAATAAGTTCCTGAATAGGAAAGGTTTGGAGGGATATAGGTCAGACACGGGCAAGTGGGACTAGTTCAGGTTGGGAATATGGTGGGTATGGACTGGTTGAACTGAAGGTTGTCTCTATGCTGTATGACTCTATGTGATAACATTTTAATAGACTAAGATTGTATGAGATTGTAAATGACCGTTCAACTAAGGGGAGCAGCGTCCTATGTTGCAGTGACCAGAATTGCACACAGTATTTCATTTGTGACTGACCAAAGTTTTGTAAGCTCTAACATAACATCCCTGCTCTTATAATTGATGACATGACTGATAAAGACAAATGTCCCGTATGCCTTCTTACCTACCCTATTAACTTGTCCTATTGCCTTCAAGGATTTGTAGATAAACACCCCAAAATCCCTTTGTTCCTCTGAGCTACCTGCCATTCATTGAATACTAAGAGAAAGTGAGGACTGCAGAAGCTGGAGATCACTCCCTAGTCTTGTTATTTCCAAAGTGTATCACTGCACACGGTCAGTTCAGTTGGCTGGATGGTTAGTTCATGTGGCAGAATGACACCAACAGAATAGGTTTGATTTCTGTACTGGCTGACATTACTATGAAGCCCCCCCCCTCCCACCTCAATGTTTCTCCCTGCCTGTTAGGTCATAGCTCCACCAGCCATCACTCTCTATTGAGATATCGGTCTTCTGGGACTATGGTGACTTTAACTGTATTTGAACAGAGTCTAATTAGTGCTTGCTTTAATTCTGTCCAGCAATAGTGGCTTCCCCTCTAATGCTGCTTTATATTTGCTAATGCCAACTCTACATGGCTGTTACTGTCACCAGCCCCTACCTGACGTAGGTGATATTGATGTGTTATTTCTGGGTCTTTTCTGAAGTGTCTGAATCATTCTCTATACACTGCTGCTACCTTTGCTTTTGTCTTAAAAAGACCATTAAAAACATGATGAAAGTGAGCTAAGATGCTATCCGGTCATTAATTAACCTTCAAACTCATCATCAATAGCTACTACCAAGCATAAATGACAAATGATGCCTATCTTTATGGATGAAGAATATTTGAAAATAGATGATTATTTCTCATTTGCAGAATACAGCACAATGATTACCTCAGTGTGATATGAGAGTGAAAGACAATGGAAAAACCTCAGGCAATCTCTCAAATCACATCATGAAGACCCAGTTCCAAAGGCATTAAGTCAAAATGCCTGACTCACTGTCAGATCATACTAACAAAGAGAGGCACCGGTTTGGTTTGATGTGATTTATTTACTGTCATGTGTATCTCGTTACAAAATACAGTAAAAAGTGTTGTATAGTGTCACCACTGTCTGGCACCATCTTAAAACTCATAAAAATAAACCAAAACATAGAATATAAAGGTAGAAAAGTGTTAACTTTTAAGTGCTCTGTCACGTGCCATGGGCCTGGTGGCCAGGCATGAGTCTCCTTCGCTGCTGCCGCTGGAACAAAAGTCCCCAGTCCATGGTGCCATCTCACCTCCACCAGTGCCCTCCCTACCATGATTCCTTGAAGGATTTTGCCAATGCAGATGCCACCAAAGCTGCTGGGTACCCCATTGGCCCAAACCTGACTCCACTGCTGCCATGAGTCCGCTTCAGGCCCATATCGCTGTTACAGCTGCTGCTGAGGCCGCAGGGTCACATACTGGGCCCGAATGCACCTCTGCCACCGCCTCCATGTATCTGCGCCAAATGCAGACACTGCTGGAAACCCAAACTCTCTCTGATGCCACCGCCATGAGCCCATGCTGGGCCTACTCACTACTGCCACTGTGCCTGAGCTCACAGTGTGGGCCCGATACAGGCCATATACATGCTCTCAACCACCTGCAGGTTCCCCTTGTGCTCCGATGCTATTTCCAAACTGGCCGTTAGGAAATTGAGGCTGGCAAGTCTGAACTGTTGTTTCCAGTTAAGTTAATGAATAGAAAATCTGGGGTGCATACTCTTCATGTCCTTATTGTGCTGCTTCTTACCAAAGAACCTTCAGAGCAGGAAGCAGCCCTCTCTTTGTTTCAGTGTTTTTTTTCTCATTATTTTGCACTGGATGCTATCTTCTTTTAACTTTGTGTGTGTGTGTGGGTTGAATTGAATGACTGCACAAATGCTGCATGCTTGATGTTACATCTTTATTATTTTACTTGGGGTGGGCAGGAAATAAACTTGCTCTTTTGTAACTCATTTCCTTTCTGCTACAGTTAAAGTGAATGAAGTGCATTTTTAATTGGAAAGAGGGACAACTTTATGCTGAAAAGAACGGAAAGCCTTGTTGAGATTGATGGAGAAGGTTGGAAAAAGGAAAGCTGGTACACCTCTTCTCAACTGGTTGTGACAGATGCTGCAAATTCAATAGAATCCTATATTTATCTCAGACTGTTAAAAGAACAACAAGTTGAAATGTGTTTATGACATTCATAGCGACCCAGAGCTTTGTTGGAGAATCAAAGAAAGGTGATCTGATTCTGTCATCCCTCAATTTAATTCTGGAAATTAGATTCTCTAATACCTTAATATCAGAAACATTTGGCTGGTCCACACAAACATTTTTTAATAATATCCATTCATGAAATACTGGAGGATACATCACTATTGAGAGAGGGAGATAATAATAGTGAAATATGAAGTTAAGGACAATTGGAAAGATTCCTGGAAATGAATGCTGCTATAGCCCAGAGAGTGAAAACAATTGATTGAACATTCAGATTCAATTTGTAGTATCTCAACAGGAATTGAAAGACTTACAGAGGATGGTTTTCCTCTTCCTATGACCCTTTATGTGCTAAATAATACAAGCTAGCACTGTCTAACCCCCAAGTTATCACTTGCATCTTGACCTTACTGGGAACCTCATAAATCACGATGCCTTTATCGTGCAGCCTTATCTTTGTCAGCTGTATCAAACCAGCAAGCAAATAAAAGGGCAGCTACTGGACAACGTCTATCCACAGACCACTTGGCTAATGACTCTGGCAAGAACCCATACACATGTAGGAATAATGCATACAATATAAGCCATCCAGAAACAAAATGTGATAGAGCAGAGCACTGACATTGTGAAACAATGATTCCACTGCTTGCGCTGTTCTGCAGGAGTTCTGTAGTGCCTGACAAGCTGGGTATCAAGATTTGGATGGTCTGCTGCATGCTTCACAGCTTTGTTATTACAAGGGGATAGGCCTTATCACCTGCTCCACAGTGGGTAGCTGTGCAGGAGGAAAGGAACATACAAACTTGACTTCCATTTTCTGATCAGGCTGTTTGTGGAGAACTTTATCAGCCATGATTGAATGGCGGAGCAGATCCGATGGGCTGAACGGCCAAATTTCTGATCCTATGTCTTCTGGTCTCATCAGGCTGCAAAACTAAAACTGCAATCCCAAAATGAATTCTTCATTAGTTGTCCCAGACCTTAATTTCCACTGTCTCACTGCCCTTTGGAGTATTTCCTTAGCCACAAATAAAAACATAAAAGTCTCTACAAAATAAACATTCTAAAACAAATTACAAATGAAATCATGCCAAGGTCATTAATTACCCACTTCATCTCTCAGCAATTTCCTGTACCCCATTCATCTCTGTTTTCCAATGTCATGGCCTGGTGAGTGCTCTCCATGCAGTGCTACTCCAGTATTTCCAGTATAACTGACAGTAAGTACTTACTTTGTGCAGAGACAGCAGATGAACTTTGAGGATGACCTGAATCAACTCTGGCACTCAAAGGCTTGGCTGTTTACTGCATCATCTAGGTGCCTAGCATAGTTGGGTAACTATGAATGTTTCTTTCCAAGAAAGAGCAGTAGGTTTATTCTCCATGAAACCATTGTTTCATCCCCGGGATAGCATACAAACATGCAGGCATATGAACAAGAGGAGACCATTCTGCCCTTCTAGCCTATTCTATTCAAAAAGAGCATGGCTGATCTGATTTTAACCCCATTTCTATGTTGCTGCAAATCCTTGATCATCTTTAATTGTCTCAGCAATTTGAGTGATCTATTGGAGAGCTGTTGAACTGTTGTGACACTGCAAACTCCTTTCATTACTGTTATCCACAGCCTGATGACACCAGCATCCAGGGTTTCGCGGGCAAAATCCTGGTTGGAGTTAAACCTGACACATTGGAAGATGGTTGTGGTTGTTGGAGGTCAGTCATCTCAGCTCCAGATATCTCTGCAGGAGATACTCAGGGTAGTGTCACAGTCCCAACCATCTTCAACTGTTTCATCAATGACCTTCCCTTCTTCATAAACTCTGAAGCTGGAATGTTTGCTGATGGATGCACAATGTACAGTACCATTCACGACTCTTCAGATACTGAAGCAGTCTATGTTCAAATGCAACAAGATCTGGACAATATCCAGGCTTGGGCCGACAAGTATCAATAACATTCATGCTACACAAATGCCAGACAATGACCATCATCAATAAGAGAGAATCTTATCACCGCCCCTTGACATTCAATGATTTTACCATCACATAGTCCCCCACTATCAACATCCTGGGAGTTATCATTGAGCAGACACTTAACTGGACTCACCACGTAAACACCCTAGCTACAAGAGCAGATCAGAGGCTAGGAATACTGTGGTGAGTAATGCCCCTCCAGACTCCCCAAAGCCTGTCCATCAACTGCAAGGCACAAGTCATGAGTGTGATGGAATACTCCCCCCTTGCCTGGATTAGTGCAACTCCAACAATATTCAAGAAGCTTGATGCCATCTAGGACAAAGCAGCCCACTTGATTGGCACCATATCCACAAGTATCCATTCCCTCCACCACCGACTCTCAGAAGCAGCAGTGTGTACCATCTAGAAGATGCAGTGCAGAAATTTGCCAAAGGTCCTCAGACAGCACCTTCCAAAGTCATGACCACTTCCATCTGGAAGGGCAAAGGCAGCAGATACCTTCAAGTTCCTCTCCAAGCTATTCACCATCCTGATTTTGAAATATATCACCATTCCTTCACTGCTGCTGGGTCAAAATCTTGGAAATCCCTCCTGAATTGCATTGTTAGTCAACCCACAGAAGGTGGATTGCAACAGTTGAAGCCAGTTCACCACCACCACCTTCTCAAGTGCAACTAGGGATGGGCACTAAATGTTAGCCTAGCCAGAGCCATCAACATCTCACAAATGAATAAAAAATAAGCCTGAGCTACCACTACAGCATTCCGAGTTTGGATGGTTGCTAGCTGTTCAGTGATGGAAACAACCGTATGGCTGCATTATGGTCATATCCACAAGTGGGAGATTGGAGTTGGGCACTACTCCCATGTTAGAAAAGATGGCCTCTGAATTCTACACTGTGTTCAAGTTGATGTCTGAAATTTTGTATTGAAAGCAGGCTTTCTGGCAACCATGAGATGTTTTGTTCTGCATGTTCAGCAGTGTTCTTCTGTAGGTTGCCACATCAAAGCCTTGCCTCTTCATCACAACTCATGTGACCTCTCGCTTGGAGAAGTGAGCACCTGAGTGATTCTTGCCCTGGGTTTGAAAGATGTGTTGCTGGAAAAACACAGCAGGCCAGGCAGCATCCGAGGAGCAGGAGAATCGATGTTTCGGGCATAAACCCTTCTTCAGGAATGAGGCTGGTATGCCAAGCGGGCTGAGATCAAAGGTAAAGGGGAGAGAATTTGGGGGAGGGGCGCTGGGAATACGATAAATGGAAGGAGGTGAGGGTGAGAGTGATAGGCCGGAGAGGGGGTGGGGGCGCAGAGGTCGGGAAGAAGATTGCAGGTCAAGAGGGTGGTGCTGAGTCCGGGGGT
>NC_057737.1:23913003-23918477 GCF_004010195.1 Chiloscyllium plagiosum | reverse complement strand
CCTCCCCCCTACCTTTTATCTCAGCCCGCTTGGCACACCAGCCTCATTCCTGAAGAAGGGCTTATGCCCGAAACATCGATTCTCCTGCTTCTCGAATGCTGCCTGGCCTGCTGTGTTTTTCTAGCACCACATTTTTCAACTCTGGTACTCCAGCATCTGCAGTCCTCACTTTCTTCTTATTCTTGCCCCTGCCATGCTTGATGGCCCACCACATGTAGACCCTATCCTCTAAGTTACTGCCAGTATCAGTGCTTGAGTTGGTAGATTGAGAAGGTGTTGGTGAACTATGTTTTGTAACTGCTGCTATCCAGCTGGTATTAGTACACCCACCATGATGTAAGGGCACGAATTGCAGGATTTTGATCCATTGACAATGAAGAAACATTGATGTAGCCAGGATGGTAAGTGGCTCGGTGGGGAACTTACAGGTAATGGTGTTCCAAAGCATCTGCTGCCCTTGACCTTCTAGATAGTAATAGATGGGTTTGGAAGGGTGCTGACTCAGAAGTCTTTGTCAAAGTGCTTCTGAAGGAGGCTTGAATGAGATGCTTCCATGCAAATTACAGTCAGTACACTCAGCTGTGAAGGTGAGTCAGTGTTAGAGAGAATGAATATTTTAGTTAGGTACCAATCAAGCAGGCTGGTTTGTTCATGATGTTGAGTATTGTTCGAGCTGCATCAATCTACTCAACCGGAAAGTATTATATCACAATTCTCATTATAGATGGTGGATGGGCTTTGAGGAGTCAGGTGAGTTACCACAAAATTCTCAGCCTCCGATGACAGTGTATCTGTATCGTCAAGGTCTTCTTGCTGTTCTTTCACTGTCTGTCCAGATTGCATTACTCGGGTATCTGAAAGGGTATAGTACCTCTGAACCAAGTGGTTAGAGGAGGTAAATGGCACAAGTTTCCACCATCTGCAATGAGTAAAGCAGACCAGTGTGAGAGGAAAAGGCAATGGCATGTGACAAGTAGGATCAAGTATGGGTACACCAATTCTGTTGGCTTTTGCTCCACTATTGTAATTAGTAATAGCTGTCTCATTAATAGCTGGGACCACCTCTTCCAGTGGGGTGGAATATGCAACTGCCCCTGTCTCTTCCTTGTTCCTGTTGCTTCCAGTGTGTTCCATTTCATCCTGCAACAATGGGGGAATTGTGACAGTGAATGTCCTGCAATTTGGGTGATGAGGCTGTCATGGTTTAATTGCTTGTATGGCAGCTTTGAGATGTGGATTGGAGGCTTGTAACAGAGCTAAGTGTCTGAAGGTGAGCTAGGCCATATGAGTATGAGATAGGAGTCCCAATTTTAAGGATCATCAGTGAGTCAATGCTGGACTATGGTCAATTAAGTAGTGTTGAGGGCCAGTGTAACAGTTGGTGGGATCTGATGTTTGAAGATGAATTCATTAGCCACTCAGTTGAGATCATTGACCAACTTGAAGCCATCAAGGTTCTTGAGACTTTTGTGTGTTTGGGGAGCCAGTTGTGGTTGTAGATCATCTCTTCTCCTTCCCGTTTCATTTTCAAGCTCTCAAGTACAACTGTCTCCCACATCATTGTCTGCGATGTTTTACAGTTCAATCAGTTCTTGTACAGTTTCTAATATCTGCTGTAGGTACAATGCAGTTCCCCTTCAAGGGTTGCTTTAAGTGGTATTAGCCATTCACTATATTGGCTTCCTGCTCCAATGCTAGCCAGTCTATGGTCAACAGTGCAGTTAGAGTTGGCTGGTAAATAAAACACAGCTTGATATTGCTGTGTTGTTACCATCATAACCAGTAGCATGGGTTCATCTTGTATTTGGATCCCCATACTTGTTTCTGAGTGCCATTGAGTGTAGATTGGTCAGTATTGCAAGGTACAAAGATGTAGACAAGGTTGGTTACATATATTGAAACTATGCTACGTTTTACAGGTCATAGATCCTCAAAATCACCAAAATGAGGTCTGTGCTTTCCTGTTCCCTGTCCTTTCACAAGCTGTTCTATGTGTCGGTGTTTCAGGATTTCATGTGTTAATGCTCATGATAGACAACTAATTGATTCCTTTTAAGTTGAAGCTTTTTACTTTTTCCAGCAGTGACCTATCGACTGAGGTTTGAGTTTTCAGTCTTGTTTAAAACATTGTTGTTTTAAAAAAAATCAAGATTAGATAAGTTTTTGTTTTAAATTGAAGCTGAGAAATTCAGTAATACTGTGCATGTTTTTGGAAGCTAAATAAATGCCTCAAATGGTGGACTGGAAAAATGCATTCATTATGAATTGCATCACCTTCTGTTATGAAGATGTGGGTGTACTATACTTTTAAGATAGTTAAAAGCCAGCAGAACTACCTGATAGCACCAAGTGTTCTAAACAAGATACAATGTAACATGTAGTCCAGCAGCTAGGGTAGCTGGTTGCCTGGAGATAAAAACAAATTTGAATTAGGCCAATCAGATTAAATTATACCCCCCCAAAAATACCAAACTCCAATCAATTTTGAATTTAGTATATTGATAATATTGAAAGCCAGTGACACAATCTGATGTTTTGAGGGTATAAGACTGGGAGAAAATTGAACAGGTGGGGAAGAACTGCCAAAAACAAAATGATATAGGCTGCTAGTAAGAACTCTGAGAGGTACCTGTCGAGAGAAGGAGTTTGCACAGAAAAAAATACATCAAAACCGATCTGGAGAGCAAATCTACAGAGGAAGATATGACAGCTGGCTGGTTTTGAAATTTGATTTTTGGTAAATCTTAATTGGGAATTTTATCAGACTACTATTCTAGAGTGAAAATAAAAGATAGGTTAGAGGAAGGAGTTGTAAATAGTTGTTAGTTAATTATTCTCTTTGTACTTTAAGAAATAAAGTTGTTAATTTTTACTTTAAATAGCTCTTGGCCTTTCGGACTTTCACAGATTACGGCACAGGATAAATCTTTTCTGTGTTGCTGGTTTAAGTTAGGCAGGAGGGTTTACCATGTTGAAACAGTTTTGGAGGCTCACCACTTGAAATTGAACAGTTTAGGGGGCTTCTGTCCGCAATGTGAACAGTTTGGGTCTTGGATTCGAGATTTGTACAGGTTTAGACAGATTTGAATAAATTTGGGGTATGAGAAAGCCTAATAGATTTAAACACTTGCAGGTTAGTGTCCTAGATCTTTAAATAAAACATAGGTGAGACAATTTATTTAATTTTGGTGACTTGTGGTTGATTGAATTAAAAGTGAAAGAAATGGCTCTTAAAATTGCTAAAGAGGTTTGAGGATTTGAAGATGATTCCCAAATTTGCAAGAGAGTTTAGAAGGAAAGAAAAAGGCCATACTTTTAGACTTAGCAAATAAGTTAGATTTGAGTTTAATCAAGGACAAAAGTAAAGCTGAAATTGTTAAGGGAATTACTCAAACACTGAGGTGTGTCAGAAAAACAGACAAGTGCAGTAGATGTAGAAAAAACTGCAATTACAATTGAAGAAAATGGTGTAGGAAGATAAAGAAAGGCAGAGAGAGAGGAAAAAGAGAGAGAGAGAAGGCTCTTGGCTGAGCAAAAAGAGAGAGAATTTGAACTTGAGAAATTGTGACTTAGTCAGCAAAAGTCAAGTTAACAAGATGGAGATTAAAAGGGAAGGTAGAGATATATATATAAATATGTCAAAACTTTGCCACATTTTGATGAGAAATATGTTGAAGCCTTGTTTATTTAATTTGAAAAATTGGCTAGGCAGATGGAGTGGTCCGAAGATTTATGGGTAATGCTAGCTCAGACTAAACTGGTTGGCAGAGCTAGTGAAATATTTGCTGCACTGTCAGATGAGGGGTCAAGACATTATGAAGAGGTTAAACAGGCTATTTTAAGTGCTTATGAATTGGGACCAGAAGCATATAGACAGCGGTTCAGAAACACAAAGAAGGCACCAGGTCAGACTTACGTTGAGTTTGAAAGAATTAAGCATAGTCATTTTGATCGATGGGTGCGTGCTTTGAAAGTATATAGGATCTTTGAGGCATTAAGAGAGATTGTTCTGCTGGAGGAGTTTAAAAATTCACTTCCAGAGATGATAAGAACTCATGTGGAGAAACAGAAAGTTCAGGAAGTGAGAAGGGCAGCAGAATTAGCAGATGAATACATGTTGGTGCATAAGACAAGCTTCTGGCCATAATTTCTTCCTGGGAGGGATGGAAGTTGGGAGAAAGGGAGATCCTACACTACGAAACCAAGAATAGAGAGCACTGGTACAAATTTACCACAAGATAAAAAAGAAGCTCAAGAGGGTGGAAAGGAGGTAAAAGGCCTTAGGTCTTTCCACTGTGGTAAAGTGGGACACATAAAGTCACAGTGCTGGCCGTTAAAGAAAAGCACTGTGGGAAATGATGTGGTAAAAGAAGCAAAGCCAGTGGCATTAATGAAGGTAGTAAAGGAGACCCCAAGAAGAGCTGAGGAGCTGCAGGAGAGTGCACGGCCTAGGCAGGGGCTGGGTGTGGAGTTAGTATCTGATCTCTACAAAGAATTTGCCTCTGTGGGTAAAGTTTACTCAGAAAGAATGGGGGAGAAGGACAAAAAGTTATAATTTTGATATATACAGGATCTAACCAGTTGCTGATGGTAAGGGTCAAGCGAATATGCTCTCTTTCTGATAGATGGACAGAAATTTAGCATTCCCCTATGTAAGATCAGGTTGGAGTGCCAACTCAAGACTGGGGAAGTTAAAGTGGGAGTGATTGACAGAGTGTAAGTGTGTTCTTGGGAATGATTTGGCAGGATCCAAGTTGGGACTGACATCCCTTGTTGGGAGAAGCCCAAGGAAGACCAAGAAACAGAGGAGTTAAAACATAAATATCCTCGTATTTTCCCAGACTCTGTGGGAACAAGATCCCTAAGTCACAACATGAAGCGAAAAATAAAAAGAAAGATGAAGGAGTTGAGGTTCAGCTAGCGGATACCCTGTTTGATGTAATGGTGCAGGAAAAACCTGAACAGGCAGAGGGTCAGACAGAAGTGTTTAATCCTGAAAGGCTAAGGGATTTGCAACAGCAAAAACAGACAAAAGATATATACATGGATGCGTACTTTGAAAAGAAGGCAAAGTCTATTCCAGTGGATTATTATCTGAAAGATAGAATCCTGAGATGGAAATGGAGACTATGGCAGATTAGTGCAGAGGAGAAATGGGCTGAAGTTCACCAGATTGTGTTGCCAGTAGTGTACAGACAGGCGTTGTTATGGGTAGCAAATGAACTACCTGTAAGAGGTCACCTTGGGGTACGGAAGTCTCAGGTTAAGGTACAAAAAAATCGTTTTTGGTCTGGAATCGACGTTTCGGGCATAAGCCCTTCTTCAGGAATGAGGAAAGTGTGTCCAGCAGGCTAAGATAAAAGGTAGGGAGGAGGGACTTGGGGGAGGGGCGTTGGAAATGCGATAGGTGGAGGGAGGTCAAGGTGAGGGTGATAGGCCGGAGTGGGGTGGGGGCGGAGAGGTCAGGAAGAAGA